>NC_056726.1:1984725468-1984897968 GCF_019279795.1 Protopterus annectens
CTCGTTGCTTCGGCTCGGATGATCTCGGCTCTTACCTTGGGCTCTGAGCCCACTGTCCCGGTACCGGGGGTATCAATGGTTTCCTCCGATCCGTCGGTCCCTTCGCATCGGAGCAGAGGTGCCTTCGAAGCCATGAGAAGAGTTATGTCTCCTAAGACATTCTCAACCTCAGGTCCGGCTTCTTCATCCCCTAAAGCGCCTGTGTCTGCTTCTGCTTCACAGATCCTGGCAAATAGTAGAGACCCACAGCCTCAGGGAGCCCCATTGGGTGGCCCATGCTCTTCCAAGACCTCAACAGAAGCTCCCACTGATGAAGTTTCCAGGAAGAGAGTTTGTAAGAGGAAACATCTAGACCTCCCTCAGGAGTCCCTATCATCTGATACTGACTTGGATGAATCAGAAGGGTCTCCACGGTCCCCCTCTGAGGATATCTCATTTGCTGAGATACTTGAAATCCTTAGGCAGAGGGGTGACTGGCAGTCCACAAACCCTACTGAAGATGAGTAATTTCTCCTGATGGCTTTCGGGTCTCAGCCCTCCACTTCTTGGGTGTCTCCGCCCTTCGATGAGCTTATGCAGCTGGTGTCACGAAGGGCGTGGGAGTCTCTGGACTTGGTGCCTGTCCCTAGGAGGCCTAATAAGTTTATATCTGCTCCCCAAGATAAATTTTTTTTGACCAAAGATGTGCCAGTTGATACCATGGTGGTGGTGGCAGCCACCAAGAAGGAAATGTCAGAATCTTCCTCTTCTATCCATCCTCCTAACAGAGACTCCAGGTTCATGGATAGATATGGGAAGCGCATGTTTAATTCAGTGACTTTTGCACTGCGTTCACTCAACTACTTAACCCATTTCATGAGACTGCAAATAGATTTCCTTAAAGAGCTGGGAGATACTCTTCAGGGTACAGTAGCTGCAGGAGTTTCAGACAAAGTTCCTTCCCAGCTTGCTGGCTTCAACTCCATTGTTAACTCGTCTATGCACCTCATTTGGTAAGCAGCTGATGGAACGAGTAGGGCAGCGGGTACAGGAATTGCTCTTAGGAGACACTCCTGGATGTGCTTATGTTCCTTTGTGGAGCCCTTCAAGTCATCCTTTGTGAATACCCCTTTTGAGGGCTCATCTCTTTTCTGGCCCAAACTCAAGGAAACTTTGACCAAGTGAGAGCAGGAAGGAAAGACTCTGTCTGCCTTTGGAGTCTGGTTTTCCACCTCTACCAGACCCTACCCCAAGGGTCAAAGGGGAGGGAAAATGTGGTTCCGAAAAGTCCAAGGAGCCTTTCAGGACACACATGGTAAACCCCCCTCCAGGGGCAGAGGAGTGGGCAATAATGGAAGACACCTCCCTTGCGGCAGAGGGGGTCCGCAAAACCAGGGCAACAGAGATCACTTCTTTGGGAAGCCCTACCAGTGCTCCTGAAAGGATGCCCGACTGTCCTGCTCTGGAGATGGTCAGGGGGTTGCTTATCTTTGTACCCAGATGCCTGGCTCAAAATAAACAACAACTGGGTACAAAGTATCATTTCCAGAGGATACTTCATTCTATTCGCCACACCCCCTCCACCTACGAGAAAAATCCTGGACGTTCCACCCAGTTACAGTGAACAAGCAACAGTAAAGGTCCAAATGTTGCTAAGAAAAAGAGTCATCCAACTAGTCCCAGCAGACCAGACAGGATCTGGAACTTACTCAAGATTCTTTTTATTTCCAACAAAAACAGGGGACTGGAGACCTATATTGAACCTCAGCAGACTAAAGAGATCTGCCAAGAAAGAGAAGTTTCAGATGGTCACCCTTCAGTCGATACTCCCCTTTTTAGGGAAAGACAGTTGGATGTGCTTGATAGATCTCCAGTATGTGTACTACCACATAAAAATGGCCAGACCATCTAGGGATCATCTGCGCTTCCAGCTGGGAGCCAATCATTACCAGTTTCGAGCCCTGCCTTTTGGTCTCACTACAGCCTCCAGAGTGTTCCCCAAATGTATGGCAGTGGTCACGGCTCACATGAGACGTTTAGGATTCCAGGTGTTTCCGTACCTAGACGATTGGCTCCTCACCTCCACCACCAGGCATCAACTCATTCAAGCCAGGGACTCTACTCTGTCACTCTGCAGCCAGCTGGGCATTACAATTAACTCAGAAAAATCTGCCTTGTCGCCATCACAACATACCGTTTTTATCAGAGCAGAACTAAACACCACCAAAACCACGCTAAGTCTTCCAGTAGAAAGAGTCTTACTACTCTGTCAGCAGGTCTGCAGTCTGATATAAAAAAAACAAGGGTCTAGCATCAGAAGTTGTAAAGTTGTTAAGCATGATGGCAGCTGCAATTCTGGCCATACCACTGGGTCGTACGCACATGCAAATACTGCAATGGCTGTTGTTCACTCAATGGTCTTACCAAGAGCTTCCCATGTCTCACCTGGTAATGATCACAAACTCTTGCAAAAAAGATCTTCAGTGGTGGTTGACCTCACTTCATGTCATGATAGGACGTCCCTTTGTTTTACCCCCACCAGTGGCCACAGTGATCATGGACGCTTGCCTGATAGGGTGGGGGGGCATTTTCAGGGAAGGACAGCCCAAGGCACATGTACCGATCAAGAGACACATCTGCATATCAATGTCTTAGAGATAAGAGCAGTACTTTTGGTGTCGCAGTACTTCCAGGACTGTCTTCCTCTGGGTATGATTGCTATTCAGACAGGCAACATGTCTGTGGTCTGGTACTTGAACAAATAAGGAGGAACCAGGTCATATCCCCTTTGTTGCGAGGCCCTAAGAGTATGGCAGTGGGCTATATCCACCCAGAGCTTACTGTTAGCAACGCACATCCCGGGGAAATCCAATGTGATAGCAGACAAGCTGAGCAGAGCAATTTTGTTGCCCCATGAGTGGTCCCTCAAGAAAGAAATAGCAGACAGGATATTCCGCAGGTGGGGCCAGCCTTGCTGCAACCTTTTTGCCAGTCACATGAACATGAAATGCCAAAGCTACTTTGCCATGATTCCCCCTCTAGGAGAAGCCCCAAGGGACGCACTCGTTCATGATTGGCCTCTGGGTCTCCTCTATGCCTTTCCACCAATCCTGTTGATACCCAAGGTTCTACAGAAAGCAAAATCTCTGGGAAGGACCATCATTCTAATAGCCCCTCATTGGCCTCGTCAGATTTGTTTCCCCTTCTTTCAGCTTCACCTTTTGGAGGACCCTTAGGTTCTGGACCCAGTTCCAGACCTTCTGATGCACTCGTTGGGGGAACTTCATCCCTCTCTGCAGGACCTGAAGCTGACAGCTTGGCTGCTCCAATTCCCATCATAACCAGTTTCCATAACCTTTCCAATGAGCCAAAGCAAATTCTCTCATCCTCTCATAAATCCTCTATGAGGAAGCTATACCTTAGCAAATGGAAAAATAAAATGTCTATATGGGCCTCTAAAAACAGTATTGATCCTTACCAAGCCCCTATGGCCTCTATACTGGAGTTCTTGACCATGATTTTCAGTAAAGGAGCTGCAGCAGCAACAGTCCATGTTCATCTTGCTGCCATTTCTAACTTTCATCCTGGATTCGAATAATTGAATATTATGTCACACATTATCCAAAGCCTTTCTCAAAGGGACCTCTCATTTCAGACCACCTGTGAAATATCCCTATTACCCATGGAATCTAAATTTTATGCTTTCCCGCATTATTCTTCTTCCATTTGAACCAGCTTCCTCGTGTGACCTCAAATTTTTGTCATGAAGACTATCTTTTTAGTGGCTATTACTTCTGCCCGCTGAGTGTCAGAGCTTCAAGTCTTGCCCATTAAACCTCCTTACTTGATTCTCCATGCTGACAGAGTCTCACTTTGAACAAACCCCTCCTTTTTGCCTAAGGTTTGCACTGAAACTAATCTTAACCAAATTATTGATTTGCCAGTTTTCTTCCCCAGTTGCTCCAACAATCTAGAATACATGCTGCACAAACTTGATGTTCACAGACAGCTTAGATTTTACTTAGCTAGAACAAAAGATTTTAGGAAATCGGAACAGCTTTTTCTTTCCTTTTCGGTCACCAGGAAAGGTATGCCAGTGGCTAAAACAACTCTGTCTAAATGGTTATCTAATTGTATCATATTTGCTTATTCAGCTGCCTATATGCCTTTGCATCATAAAATTAAAGTTCACTCAACCAGAGCAGTTTCTATATTCTCTGCCTTTTCGGCTAGACTTCCTATTGACAACATTTGTGCAGCGGCCACTTGGTCAAGACCTCATACCTTTATCACTCATTATAAAGTTGACAGGGCCTCTATGGACAGAGCCTCCTTTGGAGCCACTGTCCTGAAAAATATACTCCCGTGGGCCACTCGAGATAGATGGTGCTTGGGGCGCTGCCCATCAGTAAGAATGAATGACGAGATAGAACAACTTCACATAAAGAAGTTATGTACTTACCATAATGTTCCATGTGAGTTGTCCATCTCGCCTTCATTCTTACGTCCCTCTCTCCTACCCCCTCCTGGGCTTTTAAAAGACCGAGATGCTAGATCCTTCCTGGTCACTCAACCCTTCTATACTTTCTCTTATGTAGTTATAGAATGACATATGGTATTATACGCAGCAAACAAGATCTGAGGTAACTCTAGGTACATCATGGGATAGGGACTTGGCCTCAAGGTATTTGAAAACCTCGTGCTTTGTAATAGACCGACTCGGAGCTGAGGGATCGGCTCCAAACCCATCAGTAAGAACGAAGGCGATATGAACAACTCCCATGGTACGTTATAGTAAGTACATAACTTCTTTTTTTAAAATGTACTATTTTAGTACTAGGAGGATTAAATAATGAATGTAATTGTAAGTATTTAGCTAATTCATTAATTATTTTAATGTGTGAAATGTTTTATTGGATTGACTAAATATTGTGTAGTTTTGTACTATAAACTTTACTCATTGAAGGCATTTTTGCCAAGGCACTATAGGTGAATAAAATAATTTGTTTTTATTCCTGTCTGTAGCTGTTGTATTGGACTCCTTTATGCCTTTCCCCCTATTGCCGTTAATGAACTAATTCATACAAAAAGCAAGAATATATAAGGCCAGAGTGATCCTCGTTGCCCCCTTCTGATCTTGGCAAATATGGTTTCCATTCCTGTGGCCTCTACTAGTACATCTGCTTTATGTGCTTGATCATTATACAGACCTATTAACAACCCTGTCTGGACTGCATCGTTTGGACCATAGATCCATGAAATTAACTCCAGCTCTAACCATAGCCAGAGATGTCAGGCTTCACCTCAAAAAATCTAGATCCATCAGAGCCACAAGGGCGGGAGACTTAAACCTCGACACGGCTATTAATAGGACGTGCTGGAGGGATAGATTCATCACCCAAAGACTCCCTATGCTGTGGAACAGAATCCCGGTACATGTGAGGCAGAGCACCTCGCTGGCCTTGTTCAAGAGAAATCTTGACCAATGGATGGGAGATCGCAGATATACCCCAGGGATTACCTCAGTGTCACTGCTCGACAGAGGCACAGCAAAATAATGGGTATAGTTCCCCATACTAAAGGGGTGGCGTAAGCCACAAAACGATGGGCTAGGCTTGTAAATGCCCTCGGGCAGATAGCCTAGTATGAACCTATGAACCTATGAACTTTAGTTGCTCAGATTATATCAGCTTCTCAAAAACAAACCACTATGAAGATCTACTATAGCAAATGGAAGAGATTTTCTATTTGGGCTATGTCAAAGAGTTTAGACCCCTTCTCTGCTCCTATTCCTTCCATATTAGAATTCTAGTTGGTACTTTTCCATAGCGGCTCTATTTATTTCACTATCAAAGTGAAAATGGCCGCTATCTCAAGTTTCCACACAGGGCAGAATGACAACTCTGTAGCTTCCTTAAGAGTCTCAAAAGCCTTTTTGAAGGGAACTTTCTCCTATGACTATCTATGAGAGATCCATTGCCTCTCCTGGGATATTATTTTCATGCTACAGGCATTAACACAACTACCCTTTGAACCAGAAGCATCAGCTGATTGAAAGTATCTCTCTTGGAAAACAGTTTTTCTGGTCGCTGTCACAACAAAAAGACATATTTCAGAGATGCAAGCTCTTTCCTGCAAGCCTCCTTATCTGGTTATTTCATAAAGACAGAGTTTACTTGAGAATCAACACTTCCTTCCTTCCTAAGGTGGCATCCGAGACTAATCTAAATCGGTCAGCTAGTCTGCCAATCTTTTTCTCCAAATTCTCAAACAAAGGTGAATACTTTTTACATATGCTGGACACTCATCACCAATTTAGGTTCTGTCTTAATAGGACCAAGCAATTCAGAAATCTGATAAATTGTTTGTTGCCTTCTCAAAGTCTAAATTTGGTAAAGCAGTTGCTAAGGTTACATGTTAAGTTGTCAATCTCGCCTTCATTCTTGCTTGATGGGTTCGGAGCCGATCCTCGGCTCCGACTCGACACTTGCTAAGCTCGAGAGTCACTTTTACCAGCTCGAGGCAGCCCCATATCCCATGATGCAAGGCGGTAAGTACCCAGATCTCGTTTGCCGCTTCGCTGATGAGGTCCTCCTTTTACCAGCTCCTGGTAAGTGAATTATTACTTTACTATTTTAGCCCCTTTTTACAAAAAAACTTAAATTATTAGTTTTAACTTAGTTTTAATTCCTTTCTGACAGAAAATTTCCCTGTCTCCTCAAAACTTTTAGTCAGACTAAAACCCATCCCATCCCCCCCCCTGTTAGGGTGTGTGTGTGTGTCTGTTAGTGATACCTTTTGGTATATTTAATTTAATTTCTTGGACTGGTGTGTGTGTGTGTGTTTTACACCATGTCTAAAGAAAGGGTCTCAGGCTTTAAGAAGTGTGACTCGTGTTGTCAGAAGATGTCTCTGACAGACGGTCACACTTCTTGCCTGTACTGTCTGGGGCCTCTTCACCTGCAGGACTCCTGTGCTATATGTCATTCCTTAGCCAGAGAGTCCTGCAGGAAAGAAGAAATAAATTGATTTTGAGGGGCCTTCTTAAGCCGGAGGGCTCTCCGGCTAAGTCGGCCCCATCTAAGACTTCTAAGTCTTCCAAGGCCCAGGCTTCTGTGTCCAAGCCTGTGGCCTCGGCTCCGACTCATTCAGAGTCGAGATCGGCTCCGGCTGGAGCCGATTCTGGGTTACCTAAACCTTCGGCACCGATGGCTATCGGTGCCGACTCTGGTTCGACCACTTCGGTGTCGGCTCCGATCGGTTCCGACCACCATGTGGCCCAGGCATCGGTGTCGGCTCCGATCGGCTCCGACACCCTTACATTTATGGCCGTATCGGCTCCGGCTGGAGCCGATACATCGAAGCTACCTGTCGGTGCCGATAAGTTGTCGGCTCCGACAGTTTCAGTAGTTTCATCGGCTCCGATGGTTCCTTCGAGGAAGAGGTCTAGGTCCCCTTCCTTGGAGCCGATACTTTCGGCTCTGGCTTCGCCTCTCCTCTCGGAGCGGAGCCATCGGAGCCGATCTTCAAGGTCATCCAGGCTTTCTGACCATGATTTGGAGAGAGTGGTCAGTAGACTACTAAAGTCACAGGCACTGGCCCAAATGCTACATAGTCCGTCTCAGCAGACGACTATTAGTCCACACCCCATTGCAGTTCCTCCTTCGACTCTACCCCAGAGTTTGGAGTTGGAGTCTTCGGGAATAGTTTCTGCTACGGCTGAGGGACAGATACCCCCTTCTGCTCCTTCAGCCTCTACTCTTATCTCCTCTTCGAGACCTTCCTTAGAGGGATTCGGTGGCGGGGCTTCCCTGGTCTCCTCCGAGGGGGTGAGTGGCATCGGACCCTTGTCCGACCCCGCTCTTCCCCTTGGAGCCTCGGCCTTGGTGAGCTCGGCTCCGACATCTGCCTCGGAGCCTTCCTTTCGGTGGGTCCTGGAGTTCCTAGCTCTTCGGAGCGGGTTCTCTCGGACCTCCCTGGGAGGGGAGCCTTCGAGGTGATGAAGAGTGTGCTGGCCTCTGGACTCAGCCAGCAGTCTGTTCCCTTAGCTCCTCCCTCTATAGTGCCTGTTGACATCTCTGCCACTTCTCTTGCTCCCGGACCCAGAGATCCTCCGCCTCAGGTTTCCCCACTGGGAATATCCCCTCTTCTGAGGATTCTCCTGATTTGTCGGGTGATCCTCCGCGGAAGAGGACTTGTAAGAGGAAACACGTAGACTCCCGAGTCTATCACTTGGATACTGACTTAGATGAGTCAGAGGGATCCCCAAGATCCCCTCTGAGGATGTCTCCTTCTCAGACATCCTAGAACTCCTTAGACAGAGGGGAAACTGGCCCACCAACAATCCCTCTGAGGATGAGTCAGTATACCTGGAAGCGGTTGGATCTCGGCCCTCCACCTCCTTGGTGTCTCTGCCTTTCGACCCCTTATGCAGGTTATTGCTCGAAAGGCCTGGACTGCACCTGACTCTGTAGAGCCTGTCCCTAGGAGGCCTTCTAAATTTATTACTGCCCGTCGGACAAGCAATTCCTTACAAAAGGTGTCCCCGCTGATGCCATGGTGGTGGTGGCTGCCACCAAGAAGGAACTTGCAGATCCTTCCGTACCTGTCCATCCTCCAAATAAGGACTCTAGGACCATGGATAGATATGGTAAGCGGATGTTTTCTTCAGCGACCTTTGCTATGCGTTCGCTGAACTATCTTTGTCACTTCACCAGACTCCAAAGGGATATCCTTAAGGAGCTAGGTGAAGTTGTGCAGGATCCTACAGCTGCGGGGGCTCAGGAAAAAATTGCTTTGCAGCTAGGAACCCTTAACTCCATTGCAAACTCCTCCATGCGGCTTATATCATATGCTGCTGATGGAGCGAGTAGGGCCGCAGGTACAGGTGTGGCTCTTAGACGCCAAGCCTGGATGCGACTATGTAATTTTGCAGATCCCTTTAAGGCGTCCTTCACAAACTCTCCCTTTGATGGGTCAGCTTTGTTTGGCCCTCAAGTGAAGGAAACGTTGACCAGGTGTGAGCAGGACGGCAAAACTCTTTCTGCCGTAGGAGTCCATTTTTCCACCCCTTCTAGACCTTATCCCAAAGGACAGAAGGGTGGCAAAATGTGGTTCCGCAAATCCCAAGGAGTCACGCCGGATTCACATGGTCAATTTACCCCTAGAGGCAGAGGGGGTAACAACAACAGACACCGCTCTAGAGGCAGAGGGGGTCCACAAAACCAGGGAAACAGAGAGTCTCTCTCTGACAAGCCCTTTCAGCATCCCTGAGATGTTGCCCGGCTGTCCCTCCTTGGAGGCAGTCGGGGGAAGACTATCACTGTACCCAGAAGCCTGGCGTTCTCTCACTCAAGACAGATGGGTACAGTCGATCATATCCGAGGGTTACATAATTCCTTTCGAGGAAAGTCCTTTCTATCCCTCAAATTCCCTCCCAGACGTACCACCTAAGGGAAATTGCAGAGTTGGAAGTCTCAAAACTACTGCAAAAAAGAGCCATTCAGCCAGTTACAACAGACCATTCAGAGCCCGGAATCTACTCAAGGTCCCCAAAAAGACGGGAGACTGGAGACCAATATTGGATCTCAGCAGACTCAACAAGTCTGTGAGGAAGACAAGATTCCGAATGGTCACTCTTCAGTCGATTCTACCCTTCTTGCAGAAGGACAACTGGATGTGCTCAATAGATCTTCAGGATGCGTACTATCACATAAAAATTCACAGACGCTCCAGGAGATTTCTCCGATTTCGGCTGGGGTCCAGTCATTTCCAGTTCAGAGCCCTGCCCTTTGGTCTCACCACAGCCCCCAGGGTGTTCACCAAATGCATGGCAGTGGTCACGGCTCACCTGAGACGTCAAGGATTCCAGGTGTTTCCGTATCTCGACGACTGGCTCCTGTCAGCCACTACCAGGCATCAGCTTGTTCAAGCCAGGGATTACACAATAAATCTTTGTTCTCATTTGGGCATCTCGATCAACTTCGAAAAGTCATCCTTATTGCCCTGCCAGTCTATTACTTTCATAGGCAAACTTAAACACTGTTCGGATGTCAGCTACCCTTACAGACCAAAGAGTTTCAGACATTCAAAGTCATGTCAGGATCATTCTAGCCAACAAGAAGGTACAGGCCAGAATGGTTCTAAAAGTATTAGGTCTCATGGCTGCGGCCATTACTCTTCTTCCCCTGGCTCACTTCTACATGCGCCTTCTTCAGTGGATGTTGTTCACTCAGTGGTCTTACCAACAACTTCCAATGCGTCACCACATTCTGGTGACACAGATTTGCAAAATCATCTTGCTTGGTGGATCACTTCTCCCCAGATTCACCAAGGCAGACACTTTGTACCCCCATCCCGGTAGCCACTGTCACCACGGATGCCTCCCTGATCGGGTGGGGGCATTATCAGGACAGGATGGTTCATGGGACGTGGCAACCGTTCGAGTACCACCTGCACATAAATGTCCTAGAGATGAGAGCAGTGCTTTTAACGTTGCAAGCCCTCAACGACTCTCTTCCTGTAGGGACAATTGCAGTCCACACAGACAACATGTCTGTAGTTTGGTATATCAACAAACAGGGCGGAACCAAGTCCTACCCCTTGTGTCGAGAAGCGCTCAGACTGTGGCAATGGGCGATCTCCTCTCATCGGTTTCTGGTAGCAACGCACATCCCTGGGAAAACCAACATTTTAGCAGACAGATTGAGCAGAGCTATTCTCATGCCTCACGAGTGGTCTCTCAAGCAATCTATAGTGGAGGAGATTTTTCTGGAATGGGGTCGCCCATGTTGCGATCTTTTTGCTACTCCCCAAAACAGCAAATGCCCAGACTTCTTCTCTCTCTTCCCTCTGTCAGGCCATCCCCCCAGAGACGCTGTGACCCAGGATTGGCCCCAGGCACTTCTTTATGCTTTTCCTCCTTTTCCTCTAATCCCTCAGGTTATCCAGAAAGCTACCGTTTTGAGAGCCAAAATGATTCTCATTGCTCCTTATTGGCCTCGACAAATTTGGTTTCCGTTCCTCCATCGTCACCTTTTGGTGCAGCCATGGCATCTGGACCCAGTGCCAGATCTTCTGGTTCACCAATCCGGTCAGCTGCACCGGTCTATCCCTTCTCTCAACCTCTCAGCATGGTTGCTCCACTTCCTTCCTTAGCCAGGCTTCCTTTGATCTCTAACCCTGTTAGAGACATCATAGTAGCTTCTTTAAAATCCTCTACCAGGAGGATTTATACAAGCAAATGGAAACGTTTCTCTTATTGGGCTAAAGCCAAGAATATCGATCCCTTCACTGCCCCAGTTCAGGCAGTTTTGGACTTCTTAGCGGAGATTTTTCATGCAGGCTCCTCTTCTTCCACAGTTAGAGTTCAACTGGCTGCTATCTCGAACTTTCATGTCGGGATCGCAGATCACAATATCATTTCCCATAGGCTTTGTAAAGCCTTCTTGAAAGGAATTTTCCTGCTAAAGCCTCCAATCAGGAATCCTCCTCCTCAATGGGATCTAAATTTAGTGCTGACATCCTTGATTCTTCCCCTTCGAGCCAGCTGTTTCTTGCTCCTAAAATTTCTTTCTTGGAAAACATTATTCCTAGTAGCTATTACATCGGCCAGGAGGGTGTCTGAACTTCATGCTCTTTCGGTTCGACCCCCCTATTTGGTCTTTCACAAGGACAGAGTATCATTGAGAACTAATCCGCCTAAGGTCGCCTCAAAGGCTAATTTGAATCAATCCATTGATCTCCTGTATTTTTCCAAACTATTCAAACAGATCGGAACAAAAATTACATTATCTTGATGTCCACCGCCAACTCAGATATTATTTGGACAGAACTAAACAATTTAGGAAATCCGATCAACTCTTTGTTTCCTATGCGGATAACAGGAAAGGCCTTCCTGTCTCTAAAGTGACTTTATCTAGATGGCTTTCTTCTGTCATCTCTGAAATTTATCTGCTCAGGGGAAAACAGCTGTGCTCAAAACCTAAAGCACATTCAACTAGGAGCTTAGCTACTTCTACAGCCTTTCAAGCTAGACTTCCTTTAGACACTATTTGTGCAGCGCCACTTGGGCCACTCCTCATACTTTTGTTTCCCATTACAAATTGGACTTGGCCTCCAGGGACAGAGCCAGTTTTGGCTCTACAGTCCTCAAGAGTCGGTTCCGTTGAGCCACCCAGGATAGAGGTGCTAGGACGCGGTCCCATCAAGCAAGAATGAAGGCGAGATTGACAACTTAACATTAAGAAGTTATGTACCTACCATAACGTTCCATGTTAGTTGTCTTCTCTCGCCTTCTTTCTTGCGACCCTCCCTCCTTCCCCCAGGCCTGGACAGACCTTTCTACAAGAGATTGTTATGCTGAAGACCATTCAGAACTGGTCCTTCTTTCATCCTGTAGGCTTTCTTTCTTCCTTTGGGAAGTATTTATGCTTGGTGCTATTGCCCTTTGTCATCAAACGAGATCTGGGTACTTACCGCCTTGCATCATGGGATATGGGGCTGCCTCGAGCTGGTAAAAGTGACTCTCGAGCTTAGCAAGTGCCGAGTCGGAGCCGAGGATCGGCTCCGAACCCATCAAGCAAGAAAGAAGGCGAGAGAAGACAACTAACATGGAACGTTATGGTAGGTACATAACTTCTTATTTTTCCAGATGGATATCAGATCGTATTTGTTTCATATACACTAAAAAAGGGCTTGTCTTTACAATCTAACGCTAAGGCTCATTCCACAAGGGCAATGGCATATCAACATCTTTTTCAACTAGACTTCCTGTTAGTGATATTTGTGCTGCAGCAACCTGGTCAGCAATTCACACTTTTGTATCTCACTGCAAACTGGATATGCAGTCTAGATAACACTCTTGCTTTGGTTCCATCATTCTCAGGGACGTCCTTCGTTGATACCACCCAGGTATAACAGCTTAGGAATCTGTCCCATGGTTAAATCAGATGAAAATAGACAACACTGAATACAAACGTTATGTATTTAGTGTAATAATAGAACCATGTTGTCTGATTTTCATCTGATTCAACCTCCCTCCCTCAAGCCCCTTCCAAATTAATACAAATGGGCTTCTGGTGTCTGGGTAGTTTCTTGCACAGCCTGTATGTAAACTGTCCTTATTGCCTTTCTTCCAACCCGTTGTTTTACATGTCTGCTAGGCTTAACCTTGAATGTAATTCTTGTGGTTTAATTTACTTGGGCAAACTCAATCTGAGGTACTAAGGTGGAACAGAGGGAATTATGGGTAAGGGAGGAATCAGAGCCATGTAACTGAGAAGCTTCAGAGTTAGTGCCAAGTTATTATCTGATCGAATCCAACAACTAATGGTTGAATTGGACAAAAGTAAGGTGATATGGATCTGTCATTATAGTAAGTACATAATATTCATTTTTATTTCCTATGAAGAGAAAAAAAGACAGCCCATGTTAAAGCAACTAGTTCCAGATGGTTGTCCCTTGCTATGTGTTTTTGCTATTCTCACCATAATAACACATTTCCAATCAGGGTCAAGGCTCATTCTTTGAGGACCTTGGCTTCTTTTATGGCTTTTTGGAAATGGGTGAACTTTAGAAGCATTATAGAGCCAGCTACATGGTCCTCTGTACATACCTTTACAAAGTACTGCAAGCAAAATTCCTTTTTTAGGTCTAGAAAAAGCTTTACTAGGACCATTTTCCAGAGTCTCCTTGACCTTCATACTTCATCCTCCCAATCTGTGTAAGCTGTGGTATTTACCCATATAGCTTAGGCTGACGCAGCACCGAATACGGAAATAAAATGTTAAAAATGCACTTTATAGACATCTTTCGGTATGCCCCATGGCCAGATATGAATTTTTTGTCCTTGAAACAATGGCCAAAGACAACCGGGGTGGCCCTTGGGAGATCAAACTGGAGCATAGGGAAACAAACTGGCAGATTTTATTAGAAGCCAATAGGGCTCCAGGTCTCAAAGATTTTATATCTATAGTGCCTTTGCTCAAATTAAAAGCTGGCAAGGTATAATTTATTAACATAAATGTGTTCCAATGAAGTACTTTTTGAATATTATATACTTATATATTGGTATATAAAAATTTTTAAATATATTTTCGAATAACATGTAAACATAGATTTGACGACAAACTATTTATTATATTTTATTTATGGTTAGGGAATGTTATTTGTATATTTTTATAAATATTTTATGCTTTTTTGAAGTTTATATTGATGTTTCTTTAAGAGAATTCATTTATCATAGTAAATGAATGATTGGTTGTGTTATAAATCCAGCAAAGCTGGGTTTTTTATTGTATCTGATGAAGTCAAAAGTTTGTGTTGACGAAAACATTGTATGGCAGTCTGCTTGCGTTAATAAACTTGTTGGACGACATTTACTGGTGGTTGCGGTCTTTCCCTGCTGATATTTTATTTTGTTTTGCTTGCTTTTATATCAGTTGGGTATCCGTTTTGGTTTTTGGTTTATGGTATGGATACCAGGTCGGGAGAGACCAAATCCACGGATAATGCTGAGCCTGCTCTTCGCTCAGAAGTGGGCGAAATACGCAAATTAACTGGCCAATTAAGTCAGCTTATTGATTTACTTTTACCCTTAGGACAAGGGTTGAAAAATATCATAACTGGAAAAAGAGATACAATTTCAGGAGGCAGAGACAATCCAGAGCCCCCTTTGTTGGAGCGTGAAAATGGTTCAGTCCATCAGCACGAGGGTGGAAGCAGTATTCCATCTACTGATTTTTTCAAGACGCCACTTGCTATGCGAGCTTCCAGTAACGGTTTGGACACACCGTCTATCTTGGGTTGTGAAGGTTCTACATCTTCTTTCTCATTTCAGGATTGGTTTAAGGGCAAGCCTAATTTTAGCTTTCACGAAGACAGCCCTGGTTCCACGGAAGATAACAGGACATTTTCGGACTCCTTAGCGGCATTACAGGCATCGTTACACAGGTACAGAAGTTTACAATTAGACAACATGTACCTTAATGAATGCCTTAAAAAACGGATGGTGCCTAAAGGACTCCGTTTGTTCAAATACCCTAACAATGTTTCAGTTGGTAGTGACTTTCACAAAGAACTGGTTAGGGCATTTGATAACTGTGGACTTGAAATTGTACAAGCTATTGTCAATAAAAATGAAAAAGAAATTGTTAAACTGCATAAGGATATAGACAGAAACAACCAAGTTGTGGTTAATGATTTATTGTTTAATGCTGAATCTGAAAAGAAAAAGTATTATAATATCAGAACACAGATTGATAAAAAATGTGAAGAAATTCTTCAAAGAAAATATAAAAAGCTTAGCAGGGACATTAAGGAATATCAGGAGGGGTGCCAGTACCCTGAGCCTCCACCTATACGTTTTGGTAAAAACCGGAATTAATATAATTCCAAAAAATCCTTTGAGTCCATGCCTAGGGGTGAGGAATATGAGGATATAGAAGTTATGGATTTAGGTCCAGAACCACTACCTAGGAGGTCTGAGAGAATACGCAAACAGCGTAACCAACAGAATAACAATCAGTATTTTTCCCCGGTACATCAATCATACAGGGGGGCAGGGGGGAACAGGAATGTGAACCTGAACAGGAACCAGAATTGGCACAGGGAACGTTAGGCACTATAGGAGAAATAGATGGTGAAAATTCTTGTGCTCATACCAGAGCAGGTTATCACATATATAATTACAGTGATCTCCAAGTAACTGATACGTTTTTTGACTTGTTTACAAAAGGTTTTAAATATGTGCCACAAAGGAACAACAACATTACTAAGGTTATATTAGACCTTAAAATGTTTATTAGAAAATTGAACTTGGAAAACCTTTTGGGTTCTAACAAACAGACCAACCCTGCTTTTCCTTACAGGTCTAGCACTTTCAACCCTCCTTTACACCCCCAACTAAGAAATTTGGAAAACAGCAAATAAGAAATTACACTAGAAAAAATAGATTTTCTGCCAACCTTACTACAGAAGAAAATATGTTGCTTTTTGAGTTGAGCCACAATCCAAACATCAGGGTTATGGAACCAGACAAGGGGGGTGGCACAGTCCTTATGGAGAAGATTATATATGAGAGCAAAATGTTTGCATTACTAAATGACTATTCACGATACACTCCTGTTTCCCTTAATGAAATACATATTTCATATAAAAAAATAGATCTAGCTATTAAGGACATGTTTGATCAAGGAATTATTGATTACAGTATATATAGTTATTTGGAAAGCAAGAATCCTGGGGTCCCTTGTATATTTGGGGTACCCAAGATCCACAAGGACATTACCGACCCACCCTTAAGGCCTATTGTTGCTGCCCAGGGATCAAAGATAGCACCCCTTTCCAAATTTTTGGATTGGAAGTTTAAAACCTTGTGGCCTAGGGAATCATATTTGCTCAAGGATTCATGGGAATTCTTGAGCAAAATCACATCCGAGTTAAATGTACCCAATCTACGGTTCCTTACCATTGATGTGATTGATCTTTTTTCTGTTATACCTCATGAAATGGGGTTAATATGGCTTGAAGAAGCACTGAGGGAGTGCCCTAGGGCTAGTGAGAATGATATTATTCTCATTTTAGAATTGGCAGAATTAGTATTACATAATAATTTCATCTATTTTTCAGGTGAATACTACAAGCAGGCCTCTGGAGTGGCTATGGGTGCCAATTGTGCACCCACGTATGCTGACATTATCTTATCAAATTGGGAAAATAAATTTGTTATGAACAGTGGATATAAGAGCAACTGGATATTTTATTCCAGGTTTTTGGACGACATTTGTATCTTTTGGACGGGTTCCCATGATACAATTGTGGACTTTATGGAATATTTAAATTCCAGTACTGATTTCTTGAATTTTACTTATCAAGTACATTCAGGTACGGTACAATATTTAGATGTGGCCCTTAGTGTCCAGCAAGAAGGTTTCAGATCTAACATCTATAGGAAACCTACGTTTTCCAACAGTTATATCCATTACAATAGTTCACATCCAGGATACCAAAAAAGAGGGATTGTCAAGGGCTGGTTTGTCAGGGCATCTCGTATGACCTCTGATGATTTGGACTATCATTTTGAATGTTCTAGACTTACTGGGACGTTTCTGGAAAGGGGCTATCCTGTGGAATTTATCAATAAAATTTGTTTGGAAGTCCAAGAGGGTAGATACGATAAATACAGACCAGTCTTGGGCACTGGGCAATTGGAAAAAACTTCAGGGACAGTCCATCCCCAGACAGAATTTAATCAGGCCTTTATCACTGATTACAGTGCCAATTCAGGCACCATTCGTAGTATAATTCTGCATGAATGGAATATTTTCAGGGATATCACAGACCTTGGGAATTTACAAGGAAAGAGCATCAAGATGGTATACCGTAAAGGGAATAATATTAAAAATTTGCTGGAACATGAACCCAATATTAATGCTTTTAGTAATAGACGCAGGGGTACTTTTAGATGTGGCACATGTTCACAATGCAAGTATATTTCTAACACTGACCAGATTTTTCTTGTAGCTAGAAACAGGGTGATAAAGTCTTCCCAGTTCTTCAATTGCAATAGTCAGAGAGTAATACATTTAGTAACTTGTTTAGAATGTCCGGCATTCTATGTGGGCAAAACCGAAAGACATCTCAAAAGGCGAATTTATGAACATTTTTATGAAATACGGAAAGAAAATGTTAAAAATGCACTTTATAGACATCTTTCGGTATGCCCCATGGCCAGATATGAATTTTTTGTCCTTGAAACAATGGCCAAAGACAACCGGGGTGGCCCTTGGGAGATCAAACTGGAGCATAGGGAAACAAACTGGCAGATTTTATTAGAAGCCAATAGGGCTCCAGGTCTCAATGATTTTATATCTATAGTGCCTTTGCTCAAATTAAAAGCTGGCAAGGTATAATTTATTAACATAAATGTGTTCCAATTAAGTACTTTATGAATATTATATACTTATATATTGGTATATAAAAAATTTTAAATATATTTTCGAATAACATGTAAACATAGATTTGACGACAAACTATTTATTATGTTTTATTTATGGTTAGGGAATGTTATTTGTATATTTTTATATATATTTTATACTTTTTTGAAGTTTATATTGATGTTTCTTTAAGAGAATTCATTTATCATAGTAATTGAATGATTGGTTGTGTTATAAATCCAGCAAAGCTGTGTTTTTTATTGTATCTGATGAAGTCAAAAGTTTGTGTTGACGAAAACGTTATATGGCAGTCTGCTTGTGTTAATAAACTTGTTGGACGACATTTACTGGTGGTTGCGGTCTTTCCCTGCTGATATTTTATTTTGTTTTGCTTGCTTTCATATCAGTTGGGTATCCGTTTTGGTTTACCTTTACAAAGTACTGCAAGCAAAATTCCTTTTTTAGGTCTAGAAAAAGCTTTACTAGGACCCTTCTCCAGAGTCTGCTTGACCTTCATACTTCATCCTCCCAATCTGTGTAAGCTGTGGTATTTACCCATATAGCTTAGGCTGACGCAGCACTGATTCATGAATGAACATTATAAAATTCTGTTAGTAAACCTGCCATAACAGAAGATGTTCAATTAAATCACTGCTGCAGTAGCTGCTTCCTGCCTCCATCAACCTTCATGTGCCTGTGTTTGTGCTAAGATAAGGATTTGCATATCTATACCTAATGATTTGCTGTTGTCTATTTTCGTCTAATGCAGCATGTGTGATTCGGATCCGGTCGGGTCAGATCTCGGCACCTTATACCAGAGTGTTGGATCAGAGAGCTCTGACTTCTCCTCTACCCACAATTCACCTCGTCTGCCTGAATTACCACAGATCTCATTTGCCTTCTCTCAGTCTGGAGCTGTTTGCTGAAAACTCCATCCTTTTTCACACTAAATGAAAGACTATTGACCATTTTTCCACTCCATTTAGCTTAGTAGTTAGATTACTGCCTTTAGTATTTAATATTTAGTAGTAGGAATTTAGGCTAGTTAATAGTGTTTTATGGTGTGTAATTTTATAGAATTTTCTACTGACTTACTTACTGTTCTCATAGTTGATATCCACTTCAGAAGACTGACTGAACAGAAAGTCCAACATCATATGGTCGAGACCATATGTTCGATTTTCAGAAAAGTCAAACAACAGAAAACAACAACAATCAATGATTTAATATTGTTATTTTCAATTATTCCTTAACAAATGGGTTCGAATCTGACCTTTGGATCTGACTAAGATGCTTTTTCTACTTCGTGGAACACTGAAGCTCTTGACCTCCTCTCATGCATAATGCACTAGTCTGCTACCATACCTCAGATCTCGTTTGCTGCCTTCTCATATGGAAATAGTCATGGCCAGCTCTTGAGCAGTATTAGATTTTGGTGAGTAAAAATAGAAATGTTATGTTGTCCTTATCTCGCCTTCATTTATTGCTGGATGGGTTCAGAACCGAGAATCGGTTCCAACTAGACCTATACTAAAGCTCGCGAGCTTTCACCAGCTCAAGGATTTACCCTACCCCATCATGACTTGGAAAGATTACTCAGATCTCGTTTGCCGCTAAACAAGATTGCGTTCTTCCTACTCGGCTACAGGCTAAGTGGAATCATTTTCTTCATTTTATAGAATTTCTTGGTCTAAATATTTAGTGTGTGTGTTGGATAATTCTTATTAGTGTGTTAGACACAAGCCATTCCAGGTCCGTTGTGATTTTTTTGTATCTTTCGCTAGGCCGTTTATCTTTCCACCTTATCACGTTCCCAATCTCAATTAAGTTAGAGAGTTTTTGGGGTCTTTTGTTGTTTTAAAACTATCTTACTTATCTTATCCCATTGTTGTTAGGTAGTCCGCTTGAGTTAGAGGGCTCCTTTCAGCCTGTTTAACTTAGAGCGTTTTTTCTTAGTTTCCCCTTTCCGTTTTTCCTTTGAGGAGTTTGCCATTTAAATTAGAGACTTCTCCTCTGACTGTGAGGAGACTGTCATTTTAAACCAAAAACATGAAGATGCAATAGTGCTAAAAAAACAGTTAAACCCAATGAAAGCACTATTTGTTGCGAGTCCAAACCTTCTTTATTATAACATCAAAATTAAGCGCTTTCGTCAGTTAAAACTTTGACTCCATCAGAATTCACTAAAAAAACTTACAAATGCTGTTTAAATACACAATACTGTTCAATGATTGGTTGAATTTTTTTCACAATTACCAAACTCAATGAAACAATATTTAAAAAGCCAGTTCTGTTTATACACCAGAATTAAATAAAATCAAATTAAAATCAAAATCTTTGATTTCATAAGATGTTGTTGTTGTGAGGAATATATAATATATAATAATAATGTAATAAAATAATAAAAAAGGGAAAGAAAAAGAAACCAAAACAAAGAAGGAAAAGGCATCAATTTCAAAAATGAATACAAAATGTTTTTTTCATAAATGTTGTATATATGAATTTATTTTAGTTAAATTAAACATTTTCAGCCCTTTCCTTCAAAATCGGTGCCAAGTTCAAATGTTCATTCAAACCAGGGGGAAAGTTTGCTGCAAGTCTGAGTTGCCACATCAGTTCCTTTTTTAATAGTATGTTTTGCCAGTCCCCACCTCTGGCTTCCAGATGTACAAAATCTAAAATAGCAAAATGAAAGCCTGTGTGGTTATTACAAACTATACTGTGTTTGTACAAGGCATTTGTAACTTTTTTGTTTTTTATATCGTACAAATGCTCATAAATTCTTGTCTTGAGAAGCCTCTCGGTCTTCCCAATATAAAAAGAGCTGCAGGTGTCACACGTAGCAATGTAAACCAACTTGCTAGAAAAGCAGTTGCCTCTCCTAGGGTATACTATGCTATTATTCTATTTTTTTTAGACAGATATTGGTTTCCTGGGAGACATAAGAACAATATTTACATCTCCCGCAGCATCTGGTACCATTGTTGTAAATTCCATCAATGGTAAAACATTTTGGTCTACTTTCCAGAATCTTTTTCAAGTTAAACCCAATTTTAGTGGTAAACACTGTTTTTTCACCTAAAACTCGATATTTGTCATAATCAACTTTAAATATACTCCAATTTTTGTACAAAACATCTTTAACTTGTTGGCATAGTGGACTGTACTGTACAATACAAGAATGTTCAAAATGTGTTTCGTTCAATTTTTTATCATTCTCCCCGGAATACTGGTTTTTGGTAGTTCCCTTACCTAATAATGGGGTGTATTTTTTTCCCTATTCACTAAAAACATCATTAAGAGTTTTTACCACCAAACCCGTAGGGTAACCCCTGTCCAAGAACATATTTTTTAAAAACTCAAACTCAGGTATAAGATCTTCCACCAAAGAAGTCATTCTAGCTACCCTGATTGCTTGACCCTTTATGATGCTTTTCTTTTGCCAAAAGGGATGACAATTATTAAAATGTAAATAATTGTCACAGAAAGTTTTTTTACGATATATTTTAGATGTAAATTGATCCTTGTCCTTGACAATTAATGTATCTAAATAACTAATTTCATTGGCATCATATTGGAAGGTGAATTTTAAGAAATTAGTTGTACTATTGAGGTATTGAATGAACGAAGGAATAGATTCAATGGTTCCCTTCCAAAAAATAAAAATGTCATCCAAAAACCTACAATAATAGGTTATGCAATCATGAAATTTACTTCCAAACACATGTTCTCTTTCCCATCCTAGTTATACAATATTAGCACAAGCGGCACCCATTGCCACACCTCTAACTTGCTGAAAATATTCACCCTCAAAAAAG
Organism: Protopterus annectens; assembly: GCF_019279795.1. Taxonomy (NCBI): domain Eukaryota; kingdom Metazoa; phylum Chordata; order Ceratodontiformes; family Protopteridae; genus Protopterus; species Protopterus annectens. The sequence continues at coordinate 1,984,747,202 of NC_056726.1, forward strand.
ATGTAATTATTTTCTAAAATTAATTCCATCATTTCACAAATTAACTTTATTTCATCACAATCCATAGTAGACAAATTATATAAGGTTAGGAATGCAGGTGAATAAATCCATTACATCAATGGTAACAAAATAACCTTCCGCACTCCATAAATGGCTTTTTAGTTGACAAAGAAACTCCCATGAGTCCTTAACTAAATGTGTACACATGTCCACAACATGTTTAATCTTCCTGTCTACGTATACAGATAAGTTGTGAGTTTTAGAACCAGTTGCTGCTACAACAGGACTAAAGGGTGGATGTTTCAAGTTTTTGTGTACTTTGGGTATACCAAATATGCCAGGGATAATAGGATGGATATTAGATAAAAAATCATATACTGCCCCTGTAATTCTTTGATCCATGAAGTATTCATATAGAAAACTATCAGTTCTCTGATATGCTATATGGATTTGATTAGAATAGTTGTTAACATCAAATAGAATTCCCTGCATAATGTTGGTGTAATCAGTACTATTAAATAGTACAATCCCACCCCCTTTGTCTGGTGCCATAACATGTATGCTCTTATCATTTCTTAAATCCTGCAATAAGGTTCTTTCTGTATTACTAAGATTATGAAAAGTTTTTTTGTGTTTGCCCCAAATTTTGTAAATATCATCCTTAACAACCTTCTCGAAAGTGTTAATTAAAGGATCTAAGGGGGGATTATACATACTTCTTTTTTTACATACTTCTTTACATAAACCTGTATCATTTTTGTTAACCTTCGAATGTAATAATTGCAAGTTTAATTTTCTAGTATAGAGTTGAATATCAATTAAGGTGTCAGCAATGTCTGGGATTTTTGTAGGTACATACTTAAACCCTTTGGAAAACAGAGAAAAATATTCTGGCAAAATTTCCCTGTCTGTATAATTGTAAATTTTAAAACCATTCAAAGTTTGTTGTATAGACTTGTTCAGAGGTTTCTCATCCAAACCAGGAGTCCCTACCACCTTAGGGCATCCGTATACTTCTGCACTACCTTGTTGTAAGTCGCCTGCTTACGACTCGCTATTCTTTTTGAGCGTCAGGGTAACGGAAAATCCTGATAATCAAAGGGTGGTTGACGTTCCCCTTCGAAATAATCATCCTCCTCCCCTGTTGTTTCTGGGTCCATAGGCCCTAAAAACACTCATTGTCTGCCCTAGGAGTAGGTGGATAATCTATATTCCCTGAATTATGGACAATAAGTCTCTCAATGGGATAAGTTTTGCCAGTTTGATATTGTTTTAAATCTCGGGCCAACTTTTTAGCTTTTTTGTTGAATGTCCCATCACATTTTCTGTCCACCCTATTCAAAATTTTGTTGTATAAACCCTGATGTTGTTCAAACAATAGATCAGTAACAATCATCTTGTTTAAGTTTTCCACCTCTTTTTGTAAATCAACTTCCATTTTCTCATAAAATGAGACAGTCTTCACAATAAGTTCTAATCCCCACTTATCAAACATATTAACTAATTCATTAACATTCTCTTTGTTGTAATACACACCAAAAGGAACTGACGAAGCGAAGGAACCAAAAGGAACTGACGAAAGCGCTTAATTTTGATGTTATAATAAAGAAAGTTTGGACTCGCAACAAATAGTGCTTTCATTGGGTTTAACTGTTTTTTTAGCACTATTGCATCTTCATGTTTTTGGTTTATCAGTTTTATTATTGAAGGTGCTGGTTGTCATGGAGTCTGACCATTCCATTTTACTATCCCCTATTTTGGACTCTGGAAAATGCAGAAATTTTGGCAGCAAAGAGGGACGTTGCTGAGCTAAATGGGGAATTAACCCGGCTCATAGAACTTCTTTCACAACCTTCTGCTGTGAATTATCGTCCTTATCCTCGAACTGGATCTCCTAAGGAAGAACTAGGCACCGCTTGTTTGGTTAATGGTACTGCGAGTCCTACAACTCCTGCATTCCACCTTAAGCAAGGTAGGCAGCAAGTTGCGGTTGCACAGGTTCATTGTGGCAGCAGGAAATGTGCTACTTTGATTGAAAATCTTCCTGTTCATGAAGAAAACAACTCTACTTGTATTTCGAACAGACTTCCTGGACGCTCTAACTGTGTGGCCGATATTGAACCCACCATTGTATTTGAGGATGTAAACGGAGAGGGCGAACTGACTAATGGACGCCCAGGCAATTTTACCACTAAAACAGGTACGCAAACATTTAAAAACCAACGTAACAGTACTTGTTGTTGTTGTAAAGAAAATGGAACAGCTCAAAATAGGGACAAAGTGATTAATTGTATATCTTCTTCTGCTGGCTCAGTGAAGTGTGTCCCTAACACACAAAACGTTTTAAAACAGTTCAATTATGGGGACATTATCGGAAAGCATTATTCCTTTTCTAAGCCAGTTCGTGATGAATTTAATAACTTTAAAGGACAAAACCAGACTTTAAATCACTTCAAATCATTGAAAGACATGATTTATTTTTTTGAAAAAAGACTTTTGAAATATAAACTTTATCAGATAGAAATCTGTTATTTAAACGAATGTTTAAAGAAAAAAGTTGTGCCACAGGGGTTAAGAATTTTCAAGTTTCCTTTTGGTGTGTATTACAACAAAGAGAATGTTAATGAATTAGTTAATATGTTTGATAAGTGGGGATTAGAACTTATTGTGAAGACTGTCTCATTTTATGAGAAAATGGAAGTTGATTTACAAAAAGAGGTGGAAAACAAGATGATTGTTACTGATCTATTGTTTGAACAACATCAGGGTTTATACAACAAAATTTTGAATAGGGTGGACAGAAAATGTGATGGGACATTCAACAAAAAAGCTGAAAAGTTGGCCCGAGATTTAAAACAATATCAAACTGGCAAAACTTATCCCATTGAGAGACTTATTGTCCATAATTCATGGAATATAGACTATCCACCTACTCCTAGGGCAGACAATGAGTGTTTTTTAGGGCCTATGGACCCAGAAACAACAGGGGAGGAGGATGATTATTTTGAAGGGGAACATCGACCACCCTTTGATTATCAGGATTTTCCGTTACCCCGACGCTCAAAAAGAAAGTGAGTCGCAAGCAGGCGACTTACAACAAGGTAGTGCAGAAATATACGGATGTCCCAAGGTGGTAGGGACTCCTGGTTTGGATGAGAAACCTCTGAACAAGTCTATACAACAAACTGAATGGTTTTAATATTTACAATTATACAGACAGGGAAATTTTGCCAGAATATTTTTCTCTGTTTTCCAAAGGGTTTAAGTATGTACCTACAAAAATCCCAGACATTGCTGACACCTTAATTGATATTCAACTCTATACTAGAAAATTAAACTTGCAATTATTACATTTGAAGGTTAACAAAAATGATACAGGTTTATGTAAAGAAGTATGTAAAAAAAGAAGTATGTATAACCCCCCTTAGATCCTTTAATTAACACTTTCGAGAAGGTTGTTAAGGATGATATTTACAAAATTTGGGGCAAACACAAAAAAACTTTTCATAATCTTAGTAATACAGAAAGAACCTTATTGCAGGATTTAAGAAATGATAAGAGCATACGTGTTATGGCACCAGACAAAGGGGGCGGGATTGTACTATTTAATAGTACTGATTACACCAACATTATGCAGGGAATTCTATTTGATGTTAACAACTATTCTATATGCTCCAGAAATCAAATCCATATAGCATATCAGAGAATTGATAGTTTTCTATATGAATACTTCATGGATCAAAGAATTACAGGGGCAGCATATGATTTTTTATCTAATATCCATCCTATTATCCCTGGCATATTTGGTATACCCAAAGCACACAAAAACTTGGAACATCCACCCTTTAGACCTATTGTAGCAGCAACTGGTTCTAAAACTCACAACTTATCTGTATACATAGACAGGAAGATGAAACATGTTGTGGACATGTGTACACATTTAGTTAAGGACTCATGGGAGTTTCTTGGTCAACTAAAAAGCCATTTATGGAGTGCGGAAGGTTATTTTGTTACCATTGATGTAATGGATTTATTCACCTGCATTCCTAAGGAAGAAGGTTTAAGATACTTTGAGGAAACCTTATATAATTTGTCTACTATGGATTGCGATGAAATAAAGTTAATTTGTGTAATGATGAAATTAATTTTAGAAAATAATTACATCTTTTTTGAGGGTAAATATTTTCAGCAAGTTAGAGGTGTGGCAATGGGTGCCGCTTGTGCTAATATTGTATAACTAGGATGGGAAAGAGAACATGTGTTTGGAAGTAAATATCATGATTGCATAATCTATTATTGTAGGTTTTTGGATGACATTTTTATTTTTTGGAAGGGAACCATTGAATCTATTCCTTCGTTCATTCAATACCTCAATAGTACAACTAATTTCTTAAAATTCACCTTCCAATATGATGCCAATGAAATTAGTTATTTAGCTACATTAATTGTCAAGGACAAGGATCAATTTACATCTAAAATATATCGTAAAAAAACTTTCTGTAACAATTATTTACATTTTAATAGTTTTCATCCCTTTTGGCAAAAGAAAAGCATCATAAAGGGTCAAGCAATCAAGGTAGCTAGAATGATTTCTTTGGTGGAAGATCTTATACCCGAGTTTGAGTTTTTAAAAAATATGTTCTTGGACAGGGGTTACCCTACGGGTTTGGTGGTAAAAACTCTTAATGATGTTTTTAGTGAATGGGGAAAAAAATACACCCCATTATTAGGTAAGGGAACTACCAAAAACCAGTATTCCGGGGAGAATGATAAAAAATTGAACGAAACACATTTTGAACATTCTTGTATTGTACAGTACAGTCCACTATGCCAACAAGTTAAAGATGTTTTGTACAAAAATTGGAGTATATTTAAAGTTGATTATGACAAATATCGAGTTTTAGGTGAAAAACCAGTGTTTACCACTAAAATTGGGTTTAACTTGAAAAAGATTCTGGAAAGTAGACCAAAATGTTTTACCATTGATGGAATTTACAACAATGGTACCAGATGCTGCGGGAGATGTAAATATCTTATGTCTCCCAGGAAACCAATATCTGTCTAAAAAACCAGAATAATAGCATAGTATGCCCTAGGAGTGGCAACTGCTTTTCTAGCAAGTTGGTTTACATTGTTACGTGTGACACCTGCAACTCTTTTTATATTGGGAAGACCGAGAGGCTTCTCAAGACAAGAATTTATGAGCATTTGTATGATATAAAAAACAAAAAAGTTACAAATGCCTTGTACAAGCACAGTATAGTTTATAATAACCACACAGGCTTTCATTTTGCTATTTTAGATTTTGTACATCTGGAAGCCAGAGGTGGGGACTGGCAAAACATATTATTAAAAAAGGAACTGATGTGGCAACTCAGACTTGCAGCAAACTTTCCCCCTGGTTTGAATGAACATTTGAACTTGGCACCGATTTTGAAGGAAAGGGCTGAAAATGTTTAATTTAACTAAAAGAAATTCATATATGCAACATTTATGAAAAAAACATTTTGTATTAATTTTTGAAATTGATGCCTTTTCTTTCTTTGTTTTGGTTTCTTTTTCTTTCCCTTTTTTATTATTTTATTACATTATTATTATATATTATATATTCCTCACAACAACAACATCTTATGAAATCAAATATTTTGATTTTAATTTGATTTTATTTAATTCTGGTGTATAAACAGAACTGGCTTTTTAAATATTAATTGTTTCATTGGGTTTGGTAATTGTGAAAAAATTTCAACCAATCATTGAACAGTATTGTGTATTTAAACAGCATTTGTAAGTTTTTTTAGTGAATTCTGATGAAGTCAAAGTTTTAACCGACGAAAGCGCTTAATTTTGATGTTATAATAAAGAACGTTTGGACTCGCAACAAATAGTGCTTTCATTGGGGTTAGACTGTCGTTTTAAGTTAGAGACTCCTCCTCTGGCTACTTTTTGTTTCTTCTGTAGTTATTTGTTGATATAAAAAAAAAATTGCTGTTCTTGTTGTTAGTTTCTAGTAGAGTTCCTAGTTGTTTAACTTGTTGCTTAGTTATGTCTAAAGATGCTAAAGAAGCAAAGCCTTCGGGCTTTAAAAAATGTGATTGATGCAGCCAGAAAATGTCCTTGACAGATGGATACACCAGTTATGTGTATTGTTTAGGTGTTGTCCATCTGCAAGATTCTTGCACTTTTTGCCGTGTATTCAGCTGTAGAGTGTTAATGGAGAGGAAAAATAAGTTGATTATCAGGGGATTGTTGAAAGTATCTTTTTCTGAAGCTGTAGAAGAGAAACAGAGTTCCTCAAAATCCTCTCATCAGTCTCAAACTCCTAGGTTGGAGAAGTCTTCAAAGAGATCTTCTTCCATGGCTCCATCCTCAGAATCATTGAAGAAGCATGCAAAAGAGTCAACCATGGACCTGAAGGCTTACGGGCCCAAAAAAGCTATCTCTTTGGCTCCCCTAGTTATTTCGGAGCTGACAGAGTTCCATATTCGGAGCCGGTCCCCAGTTCTGGAACCGGTCTCTTCAGTATTGCATTCACCTATCCTGCGATCAGTAAGATCCTCAACCCCGTCCTCTTGGACGACGATGTGTAGTGGGTGGTCAAAAGGCTGTTACAGACATCGGCGCTGTCCAAGATTCTGTCGACCCTGACCCAGAAGGATTCGGGACCAGCAACCATCACTTCCCCTTCATCGATTCCTCCTCTGACCCATGTTGTGGCTTCGGAGTTGGAGTGCTTGGATCCGATTGTAGTGGAACCGTCGGGGCTGAGACCTGCCCCAGGCTTTTCGTCCCAACTCAACTAACACTCCAACCTTCTTGGTTCTATCATCTGTTGAGGGGTCTAGGGGCCGACAATTCCCCGTCGGGTCCAGGGAGGAGAGTCGATTTGGACAATTGTCTGATCCGAATCTACCACTCGGGGCTTCGGCACAGGTGAGCTTGGCACCTACATCAGCTTGGAATCCATCGCCTTGGTTCAGGGGGAGTCGTCTGGTTCCTCGGAGTTGGTTCGTGGTGCTTTCGAAGTCATGAGGAGATTGCTGTCACCCCAGAAGGCTTCACTCTCAGATCCAAACACTCTTCCCCCAAAAGCGCCAGAGTCTGCCTCTTTACCATCTCTCCCTCCCAAGTGTGGAGACCCGAAGTCCCAGGATGCCCCACTGTGCGATACCATCTCTTCCAAAACTGGGAGGCTGGGAGTCTATCAGCCCTTCTGAGGATGAGTCCGTGTACCTGGAGGCTTTCGGGTCACACCCCTCCACCTCTTGGGTGAATCTGCCTTTCAACCAGCTCCTGAATGTTGTCAGTCAGAAGGTGTGGGGCTCTCCAGAGTCTGTGGAACGTGTTCCAAGGAGGCCAAATAAATTTATTACAGCATCCTCTGATAAAGAGTTCATCACAAAAGGTGTCCCGGTATATGCTATGGTGGTGGCAGCAGCCACCAAAAAGGAATTTTCTGAAACTTCCTCATCCGTCCAGCCACTGAATAAAGAATATTGTACAATGGACAGATATGGAAAGCGTATGTTTTTGTCAGTTTACTTCACCCTTAGGTCGCTGAACTATTTGACCCATTTTACTAAGCTACAGAGGGATCTCCTGAAAGAGCTAGATGATACCCTCCAAGGTTCTACAGCTTTGGGGGTTTCAAATTAGGTGACCTCTCAGCTTTCCACCTTAAATTCTGTGGTAAACTCCTCTATGCAACTTATCTCTCATGCTGTCAGTGGAGCGAGTAGGGCAGCGGGTACAGGAATTTCCTTAAAGAGGCATTCCTGGAAGCGCTTATGTGAGTTTGCAGAGCCCTTCAAGTCTTCCTTTATGAATGCCCATTTTGATGGCTCGTCCTTGTTCGGGCCAAAAGTGAAAGCGACTCTGACCAGGTGCAAGCAAGAGGGAAAGACTCTTTCTGCCATTGGAGTCTGTTTTTCTCTTCCCATCAGGCCTTACCCCAAAGGTCAGAAGTGGGGAGAAATGTGGTTCCACAAGTCCCAGAGAGCCTTTCCGGATGCACATAGTGATTCTTCCCGCATGGGCAGGGGGGGGGAGTAACAATGGAAGACGCCAACCTCGCAGCAGAAGGGGTCCGCAAAACCCGGGCGACATGGATACGTTCCTTGGTAGGCCCTTTCAGCGCTCCAGAAAGGAGGCCCACCTGTGCACCTCTGGAGGCAGTTGGGGGTCGCTTGTCACTGTACCCAAATGCCTGGCTAAAAATAACAAAAGACAAATGGGTACAAGCGATCATATCCAGAGGCTACTGTATACCCATTTCCTCTCCCCCTTTAGAAAAAAGATCAGTGCCGGATGTACCACCCAGTCAGGGGGACCAGGCAACCCTAGAGGTACAAAAATTGCTAGTAAAAAGAGTAATTCAAAATGTTCCCGCAGACCAAATTGGATGTGGAACTTACTTGATGTTCTTTGTAGTTCCCAAAAAGACAGGGGACTGGAGGGCTATTCTGGATCTCAGCAGGCTAAACAAGTCGGTAAAAAAGTCATAGTTCTTTATGGTGACACTGCAGTCAATACTCTCCTTTTTGGTGAAAGACAATTGTATGTGCCCAATAGATCTCCAGGAGACATACTACCATATAAAGATGGACAGGTAATTCAGGAGTCATTTACACTTTCGGCTGGGAGCCAGTCATTACCAATTCCCAGCTCTGCCCTTTGGTCTCACTACAGCCCCCAGAGTGTTCACCAAATGCATGGCAGTAGTCACAGCTCAATTGAGACATCTAGGATTCTGGGTGTTTCCGTACTTGGACGGCTGGCTCCTAACCGCCACCACCGAGCATCTACTAACCCGAGCAAGAGACATCACCATCCACCTTTGCTGTCATCTAGACATCACGATAAACTTTGAAAAGTCTGCCTTGTTGCCATCACAACATATTATATTCATAGGATCAGACTTAAACACAATAAACATGGTAGCCAAACTTCCTCCCGACAGGGTACAAACATTATGTTAGCAAGTAAATACCTTCTTACAAAGAAGAAAGTACAAGCGAAGGTTATTTTGAAGATTTTAGGTACATGGTGGCAGCAGTAACATTGGTACCTGTCACTCGTCTGCACATGAGAATTCTCCAGTGGCTACTTTTCACCCAGTGGTCCATGAAGGAGTTACCCATGTTCCTCAACATTATCATAATTGAATCCTGCAAGAGGGACCTGCGCTGGTGGCTTCATTCTACTCAGGCGGATTTGGGCAGACCGTTCATTCCCCACAACTAATAGCCACAGTGACCACGGATGCTTCCCAGATGGGGGGGGGCATTATCTCTGGAAGACTGTCCAAGGAATTTAGCAGGAATACGAGAACCACTTGCATATCAATGTCCTAGAGATGAGAGCGGTGCTTTTGGCATTGCAGGCGTTCTACAACTCCCTTCCACTAGGAGCGATTGCAATCCAGACAGACAATATGTCAGTGGTGTGGTATATAAGTAAACAAGGAGGAAAGAGGTCTTACCGGCAGTCTCTTCCCAACGCTTTCTTATAGCAAAGCATATCCTAGGGAAAGCCAACATGATAGTAGACAAACTCAGCAGAGCTATTCTAATGCCTCATGAGTGGTCGCTGAAAAAGGAAATTGCAGAGCAGATTTTTTACCAGTGGGGCCAGCCTTGCTGTGACCTTTTTGCCACGTCCATGAATGCCAAATGCAGCAGCTACTTTGGACTGATCCCCCCCTCTGGGGGAGTCACCAAGGGATGCACTTGTACACGATTGGCCCCCAGGTCTTCTTTATGCTTTCCCTACTTTTCCCTTGATTCCCATAGTCCTTCAGAAAGCCAACATGTTGAGAAACAGGTTAATACTCATCGCCCCATACTGGCCTCATCAGATTTATTTCCCCTTCCTATGGCCCCATCTACAAGAGGAGCCGTGGATTCTGGACCCAGTTCCAGATCTCCTGAGTCATCCATCAGGGATGCTCCATTTGTCGGTCCAAACTCTCGACAACTTGGCTGCTCCACTTCCACTCTCAGCCAGGCTTTCGAATATTTTTCCCGCTGTGAAACATATTCTGATCTCATCCCATAAAGTGACAATGAGAAAGCTTTATGCTAGCAAATGGAAAAGGTTTTCCTGTTGGCTCTCAACAATCACATTGATCCTTTCATGGTTCCTGTCACATCTATGTTAGACTTCTTAGCGAAATTTTCAATGAAAGTGCAGCAGCGACTACCATAGAAGTTCAATTGGCTGCTATATCAAATTACCATATTGGAGAAATTGGATTCAAAATCATGTCCCATAGACTGTGCAAGGCCTTTTTGAGAGGATATTTCTTGCTAAGGCCTCCAGTAAAAGAACCACCAGCTCTCTGAGACCTCAATTTGGTATTGTCCACTTTAATCCTTCCTCCCTTTGAACCTGCATCATCTTGTCATCTGAAGTTTCTAACATGGAAAACAATCTTCTTAGTAGGCATCATGTCTGCCATGAGGGTATCAGAGCTCCAAGCATTATCAGTACATTCCCCCTATTTGATTTTCCACAAGGATAGAGTGTCCCTGAGAACTAATCCGTCTTTTCTTCCCAAGGCATGTTCTGAGACTAATTTAAATCAATCCATTGAATTACCAGTGTTTTAACCAAACTATGGCAACAAGGCAGAATACAGATTACATCAACTGGACATACACAGACAATTACATTTCTACCTGCACAGAACAAAGGAACACAGAAAATCAGACCAACTATTTGTATCTATCTCAGATATGAAAAAGGGTGTCCCAATATCTAAAGTCACGCTTTCAAAATGGCTTACAGATTGCATAACCTTCTCGTACATATCTCAAAATAGAGAACTTCCAGGGAAGATAAAAGGTCATTCTACAAGGGCTGTTATGACCTCTTCGGCCTTTCAGGCTAGACTACCCATAGATTCGATTTGTGCTGCAGCGACATGGGTAAAGCCTCATACCTTTATTACTCATTACAAAGTGGATTTGGCCTCCAGGAAAAGGGCTTCCTTTGGATCCACTGTTCTGAAGAGTATTTTCCTTTGAGCCACCCAAGAAAGACGGTGCTAGGAACACTGTCCTCCCACAATGAATGAAGTCAAGATAAAGACAACATAACATTAAGAAATTATGTACTCACCATAACGTTCCATGTTTGTTGTCCATCTCGCCTTCATTCTGGCGCCCCACCCTCCTTCCCCCAGCCTTCGCTCCTGGAGGATCGAGAGGTCAAACAAAAATTGGAAATTCATGTTCTCTGACTCTCTTCTTTGGTTCCTTTAGTAGACGGGTTTTAAGTAGGAACTACTAGTTTAGGATTTGCAAACAAGATCTGGGTAATCTTCCCAAGGCATGATGGGCTAGGGTATAGCCTCGAGCCGGTGGAAGCCCTAGAGCTTTTGTACAGGCCGAGTCAGAATTGATTCTCAGTTCCAAACCTATCCAGCAATGAATCAAGGTGAGATGGAGAACAAACATGGAAAGTTATGGGGGTATATAACTTCTTATTTTCTTTGTTGATCTATTTACTTATTTTTTAGAAAAATTCTCTGTATATACTCCCTTGTTTTTTCTACACTTTTAGTGCAATTCTATAGTACCATAGTTGGTAATTTCCCTTTGTTTTTCTCTCTTATAGCCTTTAGGTATATTCTTGTATTATCATTGTTAATAACGCTGTCCCATTATCTTTTTCTATCTATATATAAAAAAGTCTTTTTTCTTCATTCTTGTAGGTAAAATCTAGCTGAAAAACTCTCCGGTTTTAAAAAATATATGACCTGTGGCCATAAAATTCCTCTGTCCAATGCACATACTATGAGTGTATTTTGTTTAGGCCCGGCCCACTTGGATTCTGCATATGACATTTGCAAGGCCTTCAACCCCAGGGCCCTGATTGACAGAAGAAATAAGATAATTTTGAGAGGTTTATTCCCATCAAAATCTTCTGATACAGCATCTAGGACTCAACCCCCTAAAAAACATGACAAAAAAGAAGGTAAAAAGCATTCCCTAGACCCTATAAGTTCCTTGACTCAGGGTTCAGAACCGCCTTGTAAGATTTCAAAACCTTTGGATCCGACCTGTTCAGATCCAAAGACAAAATTTTCCGGTCTGACTACTTCGGATCCAAACACAAAAACTTCAGATCCAACCCCTTCAGATCCAAAGAAGCATACAGATAGGTCACCACTGATCAGATGTCCTCCGTGCTTGGATCTAGTGTCCTCTTGTTTCCCATCTCTCCTTCTAGAAAGGTCTCCCAAGTGTCATCATTCTAGGGCTTCTTCAATAACATCTTCTTCCTGTTCCTGCAGAAGTCTGACTGACACAAATGTAGACAGGATGATAAGGAAATTCCTCTAAATGAAAATTCAAATGGGGATTCTCCCGCCTCCTACCCCATCAGGTCCGGAGACCTTCCTGAGTACTACCCTGGCTATTCTGTCTCCTTCTCTGATTCAAGCTTTGGTTTGAAAGCAGTTGGATCCGAAGATCCTGGATCCATCTGTATCAGATCCAAAGATCATTGTATCTTCTACGCTGATACCATCTCTGAGTGGACTTGCTTCGAGCATGTCAGAGCCTGATGACTCTTGGAGCTGTAGTGTTAGCACCGAATCTGGGATGCTGCAGTTGACTCCAAGGTTGTCAGAGCCATCTCTGCCCCTAGAAATCTTAGTGCTGGACAGCTCAGGTCCGACCCTTGCCTCCATTCCTCTGCCTTTGGGTCAGAAGGAGCCAACGGTCTGGAAGCATGTTTTCTCGGAACTGTTGGTCTCTTTCTCTCCAAGGCATTTTGCTTTTGAGGTAGTGGAGAGAGATTTCTGTGCTTCATGAGAAAGGATGTATCCACCTTCCTTGGCTCCTACTTCCCAGAACCAGTTTTCTTTGTGTCTTGAGCCTTAATTTCCTGAACCACAGGGAGAACCAGCACAAAAGTTTCCAGGATACCCAGCAGGACATACTGATACCTTCCAATACTTCTCAGGAACATCCCACCAAAGAAGTCCCTAGGAAGAGAAAGTGCAAAAGGAGGCACTTAGATTCTCTTCAAGAGTCTGTCATGGAGGATACTGATTTTGATGAGGGGAAGGGTCCCCAAGATCACCACCTGGTAACGTCTGCTTTGGATACATACTAGAGATCATCAAGCAAAGGGGTGGCTGGTCTACTAACAACCCTTCACAAGAGGAATCAGTAATCCTGGAAGCCTTTGGAACTGGCCTTTCTACCTCCTGGATGACTCCACTTGCGGATGAACTCATTGATTTGATCTCTCGATGGCCGTGGAAAGAACCTGAGTCCATTGGGCTAATCCCCAGGAGACCAGACAGGGACCACTACTTCTGAGGGAGACAGCTTAATTGCCTACCAGTTTGCTACCCTATAATTTGTTTCAAACTCGTCCATGAGGCTCATCCTTCATGCAGCTGAAAGTATATCATGGGTGGCGGGTTCAGGCATTTCCATTAGGAAGAATGCCTGGAAGCACCTGTGTGATTTTGTGGAGCCCTTCAAGTCTTCCTTTGTCAATGTTCCCTTTGACGGAAGTTCTTTATCTGGCCCCAAGGTTAAGGACTCACTATCTAGGTTTGAGCAGGAAGGTAAACTCTGTCTGCTGTGAGTGCATGTTTTTCGACTCCTCAAAGGATGTTTTCAGGGAATCAATGAGGCTGTCGAAAAATGTGGTTCAGAAAGTCCCAGTATCCCTTCTAAGATCCACATGGAGATAGAGTTCTCCCTTGTGCCCCTGTTGAACTAACAGAAGACCCTGCTCACATGTCAGAGGAGGTCTGGAAAACCAAGGATCTAGAGATACCTTCTCTGACAGATCCTACCAGCTCTTCTGATAGGAGGCCTGATTGTCCACCTGTGGAGGCATTTGGGGTGGTTGTTTATCCCTAAACCAGAGCCTGGCTAGAGATTACAGAAGATTCATGACTGATGAGGATTATTTCCAAAGGTTATATAATACCCTTTTCCCTAACCTCCTTAACAATAAACAAAATTCTCGATGTTTCACCCAGTCAGAGGAAAGCAGCAACACTAGAAATAAAAAGCTGCTAGAAAAGAGAGTCATCAAAGCAGTCCCCCCAGACCAGAAAGAGTACAGAACTTACTTAAGATTATTTTTAGTGCCAACGAAAACAGGGGACTGGAGACCAATTTTGTATATTAGCATTTTGAACAAGTCAGTTCATACATGAAGTTCTGGGTAGTCACAGTTCTGTCCATTTTGCCTTTTCTGCACAAGGATGACTGGATGTGCTCAGTAGATCTTCAGTATGCATACTGTAATATAAAAATGAACAGACAATCAAGAAGATACCAGTGCTTCCAGCTGGAAGCCAATCACTATCAATTAGATCTCTGCCCTTTGGTCTCACCACAATCCCCAGTGTGTTCACCAAATGGATGTCAGTAATGGCAGCTTCTTGAGATTGCAGGGTTCTGGGTGTTTCCTTATTTGGATGACTGGCTCATAATCGCTCTGACCAGGCATAATCTGATCATAGCACAAGACTGTATACTCCAGTTATGCTCTCATCTGGGAATTACTATCAATTACAAGTCTCAACTAGAACCAACTCATATATTGAAGATCATTGCAGCTTTGTTCAAAGTAGTATGCCTGACAGCCTTCCTTCCTTTACTGAGGATACAAACCATATGATTCCAGGTCAAAAAGATCATTCAAAATTTTTCTGTCTCTGCTCAATTGATCTTTCAAGCATTGGGGTCAATGTTTGCTGCAAAAGTTTTGGTTCCGTTAGCAAGATATCACATGAGAATTCTTAAGTGGACCATAGCAACTCAGTGATCTGTGCTTCACCAACCTTTATCCACCCAAATCAAGATAACTCAGACGTGCAAAAATTACCTCCTTTGGTGGATTTACTCCGATCAGATAATGCAAGGTTGCCTCTTCATTCTCCCCCAGCCCTGGAACAAGCCAATACACATATCAGTGTCCTAGAAATAAGAGATGTCCTCCTTACATTGCAGGCCTTCCAAGACACTGTCCCTTCCGGGCCCATTGCAGTTCAGATGGACAATATGTTAGTGGTCTAGTACATCTGCAGACAAGGAGGAACCAAATATCCCCTGTGTCAAAGAAGCTTTGAGAGTGTGGCAATAGGCAGTCTCATCCATTTAATTTCTGATAGCAACACACATTTTAGGGAAATCCAGCGTGATAGCAGCCAAGTTCATCAGGTCCATTCTAATGCCTCCCAAGTGGTCACTCAACATGAAAATGGCAGAAAAGATATTTCGTCAATGGGACCAACCTTACTGTGATCTCTTTGCATCTCCGATCAACAAGTGCAGCAGGATCTGATATTGTCATTTTCATTCTTCCTCACCAATGGGTTACAGATCCAATCCTTGGATCTGACTCTGCTGCATTTTCCAGACTTTAGATCCCAGTCTTGAGCTCCTCCCTCTTCCCATAATGCACTGTACTACTTCTAACTCCTCAGATTTTATTTGCCACCAGAAGTGGTAAGATGGATGATTTCTAAGTCTCGAGCTGTAAGGAAACTTATTTCTAAAATTTTTAACCTTTCACTCCATAAATTGTTGCCTTCTTGACAGTTTCTTTCTTCCCTCAGTTCTCTATGGAATGTATTGGTTTTAAACAGATGATCTGAAGTAGTTAACTTCATTTGATCAGTAACCTGTAGGTATCGGATCTGACTTGGATCCGAGCCGGCAGCTTTCCAAGCTAATGATCCAAGCTCCAAGCTCCTCCCCCTTACCCATAATACCCTGCTACCTCCTTCCAGTCCTCAGATCTCGTTTGCCACGGCTCTAACAAGCACGAGTTATGAGCTCCTGGCGGTTAGGTAGGAAGTATTTGTCAAATTCTTGACTTTTGGTAAAATTAGATAGTTGTGTGTTTGTGTTTAGTTTAAACCCATTAGCTTAGCTTAATTTTAATATATTCACCCTTCCTCTTATTCTTGTGTGTCTGTGTATGTGGTTGTGTTTTTTGTTATGGCCGAAGACCCTAAGGCCATTTTGTCCAAGTGCTCTGAGTGTGGCCACAAGCTCTTCCCAGCCGATGGCCACAATCAGTGCATTCTTTGCCTGGGGGTAGCGCATTTGTCATCGGTCTGCCATATCTGCGCAGCCTTTAACCCTTGGGCTGTGAGGGATAGGAGGAACAAGCTGATCCTGGCGGGTCTTTTGCCCACGGATTCTGCTTCTTCCTCCTCTCCCTCAGTGGCTCCAGCCTCGGCTGCAGCTGTTCAGCCAGCTGTACTATCTCCCCTGGCTGGGACTCAACCTCCCACCATTTCCCAGGGAGAGAAGGAGGCAAAGAGAAAAGAAAGGAGAGAGAGAGAGAGGGGGAGAAAGAGAGAGAGAGAGATAGGGATAGAGAAAAGCATAGGAGCCACAAGTGGCAGGCCGACTCTGCCCCTTCGGCCCCGCCGGCTAAACAGCTCTCTTCTCCCCCGAAGATTTCCAGGTCTTCCCCCTCTTGGCTCCGTTCCCCACGTTTTTCACTGGAGCAGGAGGAGGAGGAGCCCCGGCCATCTTCGAGGTCGTCGCGGCGGCCTAACCAGCCAGCTTCGGCGGCCTCTTCTAGGTCGACACGAAGCCTTTCAGACACTGACATGGACCGGATGATGCGTCACTTCCTACAAGCCCAGATGCAGATGTGAGTGCTCCTGCCTCCTCCCCCGGAGGGGGGGGAGCTCGGCCCCATTTCTGGCCCCCATAGCTCCTTCTCCGATCCATTATCAAGTTTTGGAGCAAACATCAGATCCGAGTAGTCTCAGAGTCAGGGAGTCAGTGCCGACAGTAATTGCTACTTCGACGCCGGCCATGCCTTCAAGTTTGTTGGATCCATTTTTGGATCCGAGCTCTCGGAGTCGAGAGGCGCGCGTCGGATCCAAGGGGGTAGGTGTGTCTTCGGCTCCGTTGCGGTCGGAGCACACTTCCTTTTTGGGTCTGATCTCTTCGGCTCTGACTCCGAACCTCGCGTCGGATCCGCGGGTTTTACTCATGGAACCCAGGGAGAGCGGTTCACCTTCGGCCTTCGACGTGGTGGAGAGGGTTCTCTCAAGAGGTTCAAGAACCCTTGCTCATGCTATGGATCCAGCCACCATTCCCTCGTAGATGGGCTTGTCTTCCATCATCCAGCCCCAGGGACAGCCTGCATCGACGCCTCAGTCAGTCCCACTGGAGGAACATGACCCTGTTGGTGAGCCCTCCTCAGACAGTCCAGCCGAGGAGGTCCCTCACAAACATAGGTGTAAAAGGAGGCACTTGGACTCCCCTGAGTCCCTCATGGAAGACACTGATTTAGAGGAAGGGGAAGGTTCCCCCAGGTCACCCCCCGAGGATGTCTCCTTTGGAGACATTATGGAAATGCTGCGCCTAAAAGGGGGGTGGTCAGCCCAAAAGCCTTCCTCGGATGAGTCGGTGTTTCTGGAGGCGTTTGACGCAGGCCCGTCTATCTCTTGGGTGTCCCCTCCGGCCGACCCCCTGGTAGACCTCATTACTACCAGGGCATGGAAGGAGCCGGACACTGTAGAGCCAATCCCCAGGAGACCAGATAAGATCCTTAGTCCCCCTGTGGGTAGGACAGCGTGGAGTAAAGGTTTCCCCGTAGATGCCATGGTGGTGGCGGCTGCCTCCAGGAAGGAACTGGCACAGGAAAGTTCCTCAGTCCATCCTCCTGATAAGGAGTCTCGGACGATGGATCTCATCGGAAAGCGGATGTTTGCTTCAGCTACCTTTTCTATAAGGGTGCTGAATTACTTGGCCCATGTGATTAGGCTTCAGCAGGATATGCTGAAGGAATACGCTGAGTCTCCCCCTGAGTCCATGTCGGCCGAGGACAAACGAACCATCTCGACTCGCATGGCCACTCTGAAATCTGTGTCGAACACTTCTATGCTGCTACTCTGCCATGCCACGGAGGGTGCCGCTAGAGCCAGCGGATCAGGCATCGCTTTACGGCATCACACCTGGCTCTGACTTTGCGATTTTGCGGAACCCTTCAAGGTGTTCTCTGCGAACGCTCCCTTCGATGGTTCTACCCTGTTTGGCAAGACAGTCTGCGATACATTGGTCCAGAGCCAGAAAGACGGGAAGACGCTGTCTGCCGTCGGAATCCGCTTCTCGGCTCCTCAAAGGTCTTTTTCCAGGAACCAGAGTGGACAAAAGAAGATGTGGTTCTGGAAGTCTCAGCAGTCCGGTTCCGCTCCAGACCCTTCGTCCTTCAGAGGCAGAGGGGGACAAGGTGGACGCTGGCCCAGAGGCAGAGGGGAGCCGAAGAATTTTGGGTCGCGAGAACCTTTCTCCAATCGACCCACGCAGCAGCCCTGAGGGGTTGCCCGACTGCTCCTCTCTGGAGGCAGTCGGGGGGCATTTTTCAAAGCACCTGGCACTATGGGAGTCCATCACGACAGATCGCTGGGTGCTTCGAATAATATCCAGAGGCTACTCTATTCCCTTCATAAACCATCCTCCTCAATCAAGGCTCCTCCCCGATGTTCCACCCAGTCAGATGGAGGCTGCAGCTTTAAAAATAAAGAGGCTGCTAGAAAAAAGAGCCATCCAGCACGTCCCCCCAGACTAGTCCGGGTTAGGCAATTACTCCAGGTTCTTTTTGGTACCAGAAAAGATGGGGGACTTAAGACCAATTCTCGACCTTTCTACAATGAACCTCTTCGTTGCCAAGGAGAAATTCCGGATGATCACTCTTCAATCCATTCTCCCACTACTGCAGGAGAATGACTGGATGTGCTCCATAGACCTCAAGGATGCGTGCTACCACACTCTCATAGACAGATGATCCAGGAGGTTTCTCCGCTTTCGGCCGGGGGCCCGTCATTACCAGTTCAGGGTCCTACCATTCGGCCTCACCACAGCCCCCAGGGTGTTCACCAAGGTCATGGCAGTTGTAGCAGCCCACCTGCGGCTCCAGGGAATACAGGTCTTTTCTTACCTGGACGACTGGCTCCTTGCCACCTCCACCAGGCATCTACACTGCTCAGCCAGGGATTGCTTCCTGCTCTTAGCCTCCCAGTTGGGAATCACTATAAATTACAGGAAATCATCTCTTCAACCAATGCAAGTCCTGGACTTCATAGGGGACAGAATAGATACGCTTCAGACCAAAGCCTTCTTGACGTTGTACAGGCTTCGCAGCTTAACCGTTCACGTCCTAGCACTCCTTCAATCTCCAGCCCCATCAGCGGAGTTAGTCCTGAGAGCCTTGGGGTCCATGGCAGCAGCAATCAGCCTTTCGCCCCTAGCTGTCTTGCACATGAGGGTCCTCCAGTGGATCTTGCAGGTCCAGTGGTCCATCCTTCAACACCCGCTGGACTCTCTGATCCCCCTCAGCAGAGTTTGCAGAAATTCCCTCATATGGTGGCTCCAATCTCGGGAGCTTTGGGAAGGATGACCGTTCATAATGCCACAGCCCCAAGCCACAGTAACCACGGACGCTTCTCGCCTTGGGTGGGGGGGCATTGTATGGGCAGAACTGTCCAAGGTATGTGGACTCAGATAGAGACCGTTTTGCATATCAATGTTCTGTAGATGAGAGTGGTGCTTCTAGCGTTGCAAGCTCTTCATGCCTTTCTCCCTCCAGGGACTATCGCAATTCAGACAGACAACATGTCAGTGGTCTGGTACATCAACAAACAGGGGGGGACCAGGTCTTACCCTCTTTGCCGGGAGGCCATGAGAGTTTGGGATTGGGCGATATCCACCAACCATTTTCTGTTAGCAATGCGCATTCCGGGTCGGTCCAACATCCTAGCAGACAAGCTAAGTCGAACTATCCTCTCGCCTTACGAGTGGTCTCTGAACCCCTTAGTAGCAAAACAGATCTTCCGCAAGTGGGGTCAGCCTTGCTGTGATCTCTTCGCATTGCCTTCAAACACGAAGTGCAGTGAGTTTTTCGCTCTAACCCCCCCCCCCCCCGGGGAAAGCCCCAGAGACGCTCTACTTCATGCTTGGCCATCCGGTCTTCTTTATGCTTATCCTCCTCTTCTGTTAAGACAAAGTTTTAACAGAAAGCTCGTCAGTTGGGGAACAAGATTATCCTCATAGCCCCATTCTGGCCTCGTCAAACCTGGTTCCCGTACCTATGGTCTCATCTCATAGCTCCTCTTTGGATCTTAGATCCCATCCCGGATCTGATTTCTCATCCTTTGGGATTAGAAACTCCAAATCTGGATGACCTCAAGCTCTCAGCCTGGTTGAGCCAGTTCCATTAGTTGCCAGGACTCCCGGTATCTCGTCCGCAGTTAGATCCATCCTGGTAGCGGCGCATAAGCCTTCTACCAGGAAGGTTTACAACAGCAAATGGAAACAGTTTTCCATTTAGGCCTCACATAAGAATTTGGATCCTTTCACTGCTCCCATTCCAACAGTGCTTGATTTCCTATCTCATATTTTTCAGCAAGGGGCCAGTTCTTCTACTGTAAAGGTTCAAATGGCTGCCATTTCCCATTTTCACATTGGAGACAATCTTAGTCCTTTAGCTTCCACTAAGATTTTTAAGACCTTCTTAAAAGGAACCTTTCTTTTGAGACGTCCTATTAGGAATGCTGTTCCCCATGGGACCTGACATTGGTCCTTCAGGCTCTAACTGGACCACCCTTTGAACCTGCAGCTTCTGTTGATTTAAAATTCTTATGTTGGAAAACTGCTTTCTTAATAGCTATTACTTCAGCTAGAAGGGTGGCAGAACTCCAGGCCCTTTGTACTAAACCCCCATATCTTGTTTTCCATAAGGATAGAGTCTCTCTCAGGACTAACCGCTCCTTCTTACCTAAAGTGGCTTCCGAGGCGAATATCAATCTGTCTATTTATCTACCAGTTTTCTTCCCTAACTATTAGAATAAAGGGGAATACAAACTTCATTTGTTAGATGTTCATAGACAATTGCACTTTTACCTACACAGAACAGCTGCCTTTCGCAAGTCAGAGCAGCTATTTGTTTCCTTTGTGAAGCCATTCTTGGGTAAGCCAGTGGGAAGGTGACTCTAGCTAGATGGATTTCTCACTGCATTTTGCTCACATACAAAATATCTGGTCTGCCTGAGCCCTTAGGGGTTCATGCCCATTCTACCCGTTCTATGGCTACTTCTGCTGCTTTCTGGTCAAGAGTGCCTTTGGATGATATTTGTTCTGTGTCTACTTGGGCTTCCTCTCATACCTTTATCTCTCATTATAAATTGGATTTAATATCCCGAGGAAGAGCAGCTTTTGGCTCTGCAGTGCTCCGGAATATCCTTCCTTGAGGACCTCCCAAGTTTTTTGGTAGCTGGGGACTCTGTCCCACAGGTTGCTGATCAAATGAAGTTAACTACTTCAGATAAAGAAGTTATGTACTCACCATAACGTTCCATCTGAGTAGGTAACTTCATTTGTCAGCAACTGACCCCCCCCCCCTTCCCCCAACCTGGTTCTTGGGTTATCTGAATCTTAGAATGATAACAGCTTTTGGTATTCATTAGGTTAGGATGTTTCAGGTTGTTTTGTCTAGGTGACGTTGTATAATTGGGCAAACGTGATCTGAGGACTGGAAGGACGTAGCATGGTATTATGGGTAAGGGGAGGAGCTTGGAGCTCAGATCTTTAGCTTGGAAAGCTGCCGGCTCGGATCCAGGTCGGATCCGATATCCACAAGTTGCTGACAAATGAAGTTACCTACTCAGATGGAACGTTATGGTGAGTGCATAACTTCTTTTCTTCTTTTTTACTTGCCCTCTTTTTAGTATTTTGAGGTTTTACTTAGTACCTTTCAGAATTTGTTTGCTTAGGGACGCTTAATGAACTGACTCTCTTGCGCAATGTAAAGCCACAAGCAGTTGGCAAGTGTGAACTCTTTGCAGCAACATGTTTCTTTTCTCGTGCCCCTGTACCCATCCTTATTTTTAAAACACTTCGGTGTGTTGTCTTGCTTTGGCTGATGTTTTCCGTGTTGTGCCCTGCCCTCTTAGCTTCTAGTTTCAGGATGAGGTGACTCATGAATCTCCTTTTGGGGGGCACTTCTGCACTTGTTCTCAGATGCCTTGTTGGTGTGTTCTCTATTCCTGTGGTTTGGCTGCCACTTTGGAGGATTGTGTGCTTCCTTTTGCTTGGCACCTTCCCAGACTTGCTTCTTGCTTCCCTGGTTCAGGGGTGTCAGTTTTTTTCTTGGTGTTTCACGAGTTGTGTGTTTTTCTGCCATTCACTGGGATTTTTTCAGATCAACAGTTTGCTTGGTTGGTGTTGTTTGCTGGATTGGGCCTTTTGCCATCCAGTGGTGGTTACTTGATTGGGGAGTTTGCGCTGACTTGTAGCCAGGTTCATAGGTTCATAGGTTTATACTAGGCTATCTGCCCTAAGGCATTTATAAGCCTAGCCCAAATTTTTGTGGCTTACGCCACCCCTTATATGAAAAAATACTGTGCCCATTAGTTTGTTGTGCCTCTGTCCAGCAGTGACACAGAGATGATTCCCGGGGTAAACCTACGATCTCCCATCCACAGGTCTAGATTTCTCTTGAACAGAGTCAGCGAGGTGCTCTGCCTCACATGGACCGGGATTTTATTCCACAGCATAGGGAGTCTCTGAGTGATAAATCTATCCCTCCAGCACGTCCTATTTATATCCGTGCTAAGGTTTAAGTCGCTTGCTCTAGTGGTTTTGGTGGATTTGGATTTTTGAGGTGGAGCATGTCCATTAATTCCGGGTTGGACATGGCCTTGTATGTCAGGCACATGTCACCTCTGAGCAGACGGTATGCGACTGAATAGAGCTGGAGTTTCTTCAATCTGGCAGCATATGACAGATTTTGGAGTCCCTTTATCCTTTTGGTGAGGAACTTTTGGGGTCTCTCCAATTGCTGCAGATGTCGGGTGAGATACATCCCGAATGGGGCATTGTACTCGATCATTGGTCTGATAAGTGAAGAGTACAGGGGAACAATAACCTCACTAGATCTGGATGTGAATCCCTTCATGATCAGGTGGGCAATGTAGAAGGTCTTTCTAACCACTTTAGCAATGTGAGTGTCAAAAGAAAGGCCACTGTCAACCTGGGTCCCCAGGTCCCTGATAACCTCTTTTGTGCTTAGTGGATTGCCACCTATATGGTAGCTTGGGGTTACCTTGTTTTTCCCGAAGGGTATGACTATACATTTTTGGCGTTTAACTTCAGGCCATGGCTCTGGCACCAGCTATCTGTTTCCGTGAGTCCCTTCTGAAGGATATCCGTGTCTGATGCACTTTCCACTATGGCGCCCAGTTTGCAGTCGTCTGCAAACTTTGTCAGCCAAAGCCCTCCTATGTTGGCCTGTACTTCTGAGAAGTAGATGCCAAACAATAGGGGCCAAGGACCGAGCCCTGTGGGACACCACTTGTGACCGGCTTGGAGTCTGACACAGCGCCAGCAACTCTAACCCTGTGGGTTCTGTCCTTAAGCCAGTTTGCAACCCATCTTGTGACATATGGGTTTACATTTAAGCTGGTAAGTTTTTCTACAATACCCGAGTGGGGTATTGTGTCGAAAGCCTTTGCAAGGTCAAGGTAGGCTGTATGGACTGCCTTTCCTCATCAATGGCCTTGGTGACTGTTTCGAAGAAGTCGACCAAGTTCAAAAGGCATGATCTTCCCTTGACAAAGCCAAACTGGGTCAGGTCCAATGTCTGCAAGTCCCCTATATCTTTGTTTATGAGCTCCATTATGATCCTCTCCATAGCTTTGCAGACTAGACTTGTTAAGCTTATGGGGCGT
Source organism: Protopterus annectens (assembly GCF_019279795.1). Lineage (NCBI taxonomy): Eukaryota > Metazoa > Chordata > Ceratodontiformes > Protopteridae > Protopterus > Protopterus annectens. Next base: position 1,984,770,933 of record NC_056726.1, read on the forward strand.
AATTACCAGGGTCCGAGAGGCGCCGCCTTTGTGGAGTGGGAGAGCAGTTGCCGCACGCCACTCCTTGGGCACGTATCCTGTGGTAAGGCTGAGATTAAACAGCTGCCTTATGTGCGGGTTTAATTCCTCATTTAGCTCGTGTAGCACACAGCCGGGGACACCATCCGGTCCCACTGATGCTGTGTTTTTAGCTTTAGAGAGAGCAGCTTTCACCTGCGCATTTGAGATGTCCGGGAGGCTACACTCGGCTGGGATAGTTATCTCTCCTTTAGGGGAGAGGGGTGAAGTTTGCACTGAACCTGTCTGCCAGTATGTTGGCAATGTCTGTGGGTTCAGTGATTTTTGTATCATTTTGGACTAATTCTGAGCATATCTGGGAGTTTCCACCCAGGTTCCTAACATAGCTGAAAAAGGCCTTATGATTGTCCTTTGAATCCATGGCAATTTTTCTCTCAAAATTGTCCTTAGTTGATTTTATGAGTGCTCGTATTTTTTTACTATTAATGATCAGAGGTGAATTCCTTTTATGGATTTTGTTCTATCATGTAATAGCTTTCTCCTCTTATTGTAAAGTTTGTTAATGGCTGGGGTCCACCAGACTGGACGTTTGCCCTTTGTGGAAAGAGTCTTGGTTTTATTTGGGATTGCCTGATCCATGCAGTCCTGGAGGTGTTCATAGAAGGCATTTGTAAGGGCTTCCGCAGCTTGGGTTGTGGTTTCCACTGGCTCAGGGGCCTTGAAGGATACCACACCAGTCTTGAGTAGTGTGAAGTTTGCTTTAGAGAAGTTCTTCACTATGGTCTTTTTTGTTTGGGGTGGGGGCGGGATGTGGATTTCCAGTGAGATTAGTTTATGATCAGATCTCACCAATGAGGGATATACTGTCGGTGTGGAGCATTTTGTCCCCACGTTTGTGACAATGAGATCTAGTATATTTTCTCCTCTCGTGGGAACAGTGACTAGCTGTTCCATGGCATTTGAATTTATGAACTCCAGGAACCATTGGGCTAGAAAGTTAGGGCTTGAGTAATGTTCCCAGTCTATATTCGGGTAGTTGAAGTCACCCAATATGATGGTGTTTGGAGATACATTTATACCCTCCAGTGTCTTCAGGAAGGCTGTGTGGGGTTCCTGAGTTTGAGAGGGTGGCCTGTAGCATGCTACAATTTGTAGAGCAGTTTTGCCTATGGTTAGTTGCACCTGGATGGTTTCCGAGCTTGTGCGTTGCCACCAACCTGGAGGTGTGGGTATCCTTTATGAATATGGATACACCCCTCCTTTTGTGGTGTGGTCCGGGTTTTGGGGCGGAACGCATGATATGAGGTAAAACCTAATAGTGCCGGGTGCTCTCAGGAGCCTTGAACCAGGTTTCAGTTACAGCACAGACATCGATGTTCTCCATACTGAGAAGGGCCTCGAGTGCGTGCATTTTGAGATTTAGACTTCTGGCATTGAGCAGCATTACCCTCAGTTTCTTCCCATTTTTGTTTTCTAGGGTGGTAGGTTTAGAATTTGAGCCTTGCCTAAAAAGGCACTATGGGGGTGGCAAGAGCCTTAGCCAATATCCGGAATCCCAGGGGTGACAGGTGCAAGCCGTCCCTTGCGAAGCAGCGTGGCTTGTCAAGCATGTCATCCCAGGCAGACAGACACTGGATCCCCTTTGAATGACACCAGACATTAAGCCAATTGTTAAAGCTGATCATCTTGTCTCTATATTGTGGCATCATTCTTGGTGAAGGAAGGATACTGCTCAGGGTTAGGGTCATACCTGCCTGGGCTACATAATCAGAGAGCTCCTCTATGTCTCTCTTCATGTAAGCCAGACTAGGTTTTTAGTCCCTTTGGAGGTCTCCCCTTGGATGGGAGCCTTGGATGGGATTGCCTTGTGAGTATTCTTCCGTTGCGGTAGTGTGGTTGCACTGTCTTTCCCTTGCTTGTGGTATCTTTTTGTGCATCCGTATCCATGCCTCTCCTTTCAGTCCCTTTGGAGGGCTGGACCATGAGAGACTGCGATGGATGTTACTGGATGAGAGCGGGGCTCTCCCCTTTTTTTCTGAGTGTTTGCTTGGGGAGCATAAAAAAAAAGTTCTGTCTGGAAAGTATTCGTTACGCTCTGATCTTTGTTTCTTCTTGATCGTATGCATACCTTTCTACATTTTAGAGGTAGAAATCCGGAGAAGGCCATCAGTAATGGGGGGACAATGGTCCAAAAATAGGAACACTTTTAATTGTTGCTCTTACAAACTTAGAAAATTGATAGAATAACAAGTTTTTCCAGTAGCATGAATTTTCTGAAGGATATGAAATCTGAAACTCAAATGTCTGTCATTATTTTCTGACTTCAACCCTCAACGATTTGTCAATGATTTGCCAGAAAAACACAATTTTTTGAGAAATGGACCAAAAATTTGAGGCTAGAATATGACATTCTGTGAAAATCTGTACAGTTAAGTGGTATGATACTGTGCCTCTGCTTTTTTGCCGCTCTGTTCAGGACCCTTAATTACAAAGAATTTGTTTCAGCTCTTCAAGCCTGGAAAGTGTTGCTGGTTTCTTGGGGCTGAACCCCCCCACCTTAAAGAAATAGACTAACTCTTGCTAGGATCTCAGATCCAAGTTTTCCTAGAGCCTGTTTCAGATCCAAAGTTCCCCTTGGATCTGATAGTCTGGCTGTAATCAAGCACTACAGATTACTTGGAGCCAACATACAGGGCTTCGGATCCTAACCTGTGATCTGAAGATCCTTCGACCTCCTTCAGATCCATAGTCTCCACGGATCTGATAGGTTGGGTGTAATCAAGCCCTTTAGATTATTTGAAAATCCTTTGGACCCAAAACAACTGGATCCGATCGACTACAGATCTCATGTTGTCTCCTTCATTCCTCCTCACAATAGGGTCTCGGATCTGACCCTCGGATCCGGCTCGGCCACTTTCCACAAACTTAGATCCGACTATCAAGCTCCTCTGTCATACCCACAATAACCTGCATCCACTCAACTACCCCAGATCTTGTTTGCCACTCCAGTGAGTCAGACGTGGATTCTGTTTTCTCAAACGTGATTTGATCTTTTTGAGTAGTTTTTCCCTCAATCTGTAAGTGCTACTTCTTAATTGCTTCCTCCCCCTTTTTTTTGTGATAGTATGTTTGGGTGTGTGTGTGTGTCTGTGTGTGTGTGTTTGTGCGTGTGTGTGCGCATTCTTCTTCGTACTTTTCTTCGATTTTCTTACCTAAAAAAAAAAAAAAGTTTAAGTAGTCTAGTTACTGAATCTTGTAAATCTCTTAGCTAGTATAGGACTGGTTTTTGAGATGAACTTTTAATTGTTAGAGTTTTTGATTCTATCTTCCCGTTCTCTGGTCTGTTGATTTTGGCAGGCTTTTTTTCCGTATGGCTGACAAACCATTTCCTGGCTTTAAACACTGCACTTCTTTTGGAAATAAAATCCCCAAACAGGATGCCCACAAGGAGTGCATGTACTACCTGGGAGACAAACATTTAAATGCTGAATGTTACGTCTGTGCTGCCTTTAACCTTCGGGCTCTGGCAGACAGTTGGAACAAACTTATTCTCAGGGGCCTTCTACCCTCCTCGGCTTCAGAGGCTCAGACTCCTTCCTTGGCTTCTTCCTCCACTTCTGCTGCTTCCAAGGAGTCTAAAAAGAGGTCCTTTCCTAACACCCTGAGGGACTCTCTCAACACTAAGAAGTCCAAGAAATCTGTGGATCCGACCCCTTTGGATCCACAGAAGTCAGCTCCCTTCTCAAATCATGCAGCTTCCTTGGATATGGGGGAGATTATCACCATCTCTCTGATGCCTTCATTGGCTCCAACTTTGGATCCTAGAACATCAACGAAGACTCTGGCTCTTTCTTTGAAGTCAAAGCACTCACGGCCTGAACCTGGTCCAAGGTGGACATGGACAGGATGATGAAGAGGTTTCTTAAGGCCCAGATCCATAAGGGAGTAGCCTCCTCTGAATCCTCTGTCAGATCTGTGAGCTACCCAGGCCACACTATCAGGACTTCTTCTCCAATCTGTCTTCCAGCTTCAGAGCCAATGGATTTGGGACTACCATGTGTGTTGGACTCGGTGCAGAGGAAGCTCCCTCCCTCGATGCTGGAAATGCCCTTGTCGAGTCCTGTTCCACCCTTTTCAGAGCAGAGCAAGTCTCAGAGCTGTGGAATCAGTGCCGGGTCCGGAGGATGGGGATTGGCTTCATCCCTATCAGAGCTATCCCTTCCTTTAGGTGCATTGGCACTCAGTAGCTTGGGTCCAGTCCCTTCTGGAGGCCATGAGTCCAGCGTGAGTCCTGCCTATTTTTCCTCAGTAGTTTCAGCCCCGGGGGAAGCAGAAAGGGTTTGTCTTGGTACTTCAGCCTTCCAGGTAGTGGAGAGGGCTCTCTCCCGGTTTGGAGATTTGACTGCACAAGTTCCTCAGTCCACCCCTGTACCTCTGTTGGATCCAGGCCTTACCCTCTCTCTCTCGTCCTGCTGCAAGTCTTCCCATCCCAAGCAGTCTCCAAGATTTCCCTGCTCTGGAGGGATCCCCCCTCTTCTGATACTTCTCCAGAATACCCAACTGAGGAAGTCCCTTGGAAGAGGATGTGTAAACGGAGGCATGAGGATTCTCCCTTGGAGTCTTTAACCAAGGATACTATCTTCGATGAATGGGAAAAATCCCCCCAATCCCCACCTGAAGAAGTCTCCTTTGGATACATTTTAGAGATCTGAAGTAGAAAGTTGGGTGGTCTGCCCAACCTCCTTCCTCTGAGGAGTCAGTTCTCTTGGAGGCTGTTGGGTTGGGCTCATCCACATCCTGGATGGCCACCAGGCAAATGCCTTGGTAGATTTAGTATCTCACCATGCGTTGAAAGAAACGAATACCATCAAGCCCATACCGAAGCAGCCTGATAAGTTTCTAGTACCCACTACAGACAGGAAACACTGGAGTAAGGGCTCAGTAGTCAATGCCATAGTGGTAGTGACAGCCACCAAGAAAGAGCTGGCAGAAGAGACTGCCAATGTCCATCCGCCGAACAAGGAGTCCAGAGCATTGGACAGAATTGAGAAGTGCATTTACACCTTGACAACTTTTACGCTGAAGTCATTAAATTATTTAACTCATTTTACTCACCTCCAGAGGGACCTGATCAATGAACTGTCAGGTTCTCTCTCAGAGTCCATGCCTGCGGAGGAATAAAAGAAAGTTTCTCCCAAGCTGACCACTCTTTCATCTAGCAACAACTCTTCAATGAGGTTAATATCCCATACTACAGAGGGCATCTCTTTAGCGGCCACTTCAGGCCTTTCCCTAAGGAGAAATGCCTGGATGAGGCTGTGCAGTTTTGTGAAGCCCTTTAAGGTGTTATTCGTCAGAGCCCCTTATGATGGCTTCTCTCTTTTTGGGCCATAGATTAGAGACAATTTTACCCACAGCAAAAAAGACAGAAAGACCCTTTCTGCTGTTGGAATGAAATTTTCTACCCTCCCCCAGATGTCCTTCTCCAGGAACCAGTGTGGGGGCAAGAAAATATGGTTCCACAAGTCCCAAGGGCCTTTCCAGGACCCACGCCGAGAATCCTCCTCTAGAGGCAGAGGGGGAGGGTTTGATGGCAGATGCTGCCCTAGGGCAGAGGGGGTCTGCAGAACCAAGGCTTTCAGGAACCCCCTTTCAATAAGCATTATCGGTTCTCCTGAAGCAACTCCTAACTGTCCGTCTCTGGAGGTAATCGGGGGATGACTGGCTTTGCATCCCAAAGCCTGGACACAATTGACTCAAAACCATTGGGTGCTAAGCATTATATCCAGAGGTTATCGTATTCCCTTTTCTCTTCCACCCCCAAACTCTCAAAGCCTTCCTGACATGTCACCCAGTCAATGGGAACAGGCAGCACAGGAGATTCAACAACTGTTGCAAAAAGGAATCATCCAGGAGGTTCCAATTGAACAGACAGGATTCAGAATTTACTCCTGCTTCTTTTTGGTGCCGAAAAAGACAGGGGTCCTAAGACCCATTCTGGATCTCAGCAGTTTAAATGAGTACGTAAAGAAGACAAGGTTCCAGATGGTATTGGTTTAGTCCATTCTGCTACTGTTGCACAAAATCGACTGGATGTGCTCGATAGATCTCAAAAACGTGTACTATCACATCGAAATAGACAGGTGCTCCAAGAGATTTCTCCACTTCCAGCTGGGAGCCAATCACTACCAGTTCAGAGTACTGTCCGTTAGGCTCACTACAGTCCCACCAGGTGTTCACCAAATGCATTGCAGTGGTAGCCGCTCACCTGAGGCTCAGAGGATTCCAAGTGTTTCCATATTTAGACTATTGGCTCCTAACTGCTCCCACAAGACATCGACTGATCCAAGTCAGGGACTACTTACTCCAGTTAGTGTACTCCCTGGGCATCACCATAAATATGAGCAAATCCAACCTTACTCCAGTTCAAAATCTAGAGTTCATAGGTACGCAACTCAAAACAAGGGATCAGGTAGTGTCTCTCCCTCTACACCAAGTAGCCACACTGAGGAATCAGGTACAGCAGCTTTTAGCCCTAAAAGCCCCCCCCCCAGCTCATTTGATCCTGCGGGTTCTAGAGTACATGTATGCAGCAATTCTGTTAGTTCCCCTGGCCAGGTTTTTCATGAGAGTTCTACAGTGGACCCTAACCAGTCAATGGTCCATTTTGTCACAACCCTTGTCCCTTTGCATCAGATTGACTCCCATTTGTAGGTGTCATGTCTATTGGTGGATTCAGCCAGGCAATGTTATTCTTGGCAGACCATTTGTGAACAATCCCCTGATAGCCACAGTGACCACGGATGCTTCCCAGTTTGGGTGGGGGACATTACAATGGGAAGATGGTCCAAGGCATATGGTCACCTCTCGAGACCAAGTTGCATATCAGGGTCCTAGAGATGAGAGCCGTCCTATTAACATTGCAAGCCTTTTAGGATGACCTCCCCTTAGGGACTATTGCAGTACACACCAACAACATATCAGTTGTCTGGTACATCAACAATCAAGGAGGAACCAGGTCTTACTCCTAGTGCAGGGAGGATATGAGGGTGTAGGGGTGGGTGATATCTTCAGACCGCCTTCAAATTGCAGCGCATATCCCAAGGAAAAACAACAATCTAGTGTACAGGCTCAGCAGATTGCTACTGATTCTGCGCAAGTGGTCCCTCAGCAAATCAGTAGCGAATATGATTTTCAGCAGCTGGGGTCAATCTTGCTGTGACCTCTTTGCCTCTCCCCTCAACACCAAATGCAGTATATTTTTCATGCTGATCCCCCCTCCGGGGAGTCCCCAAAAGATGCTGTAGTCCACGATTGGCCTTTGGGTCTCCTGAATGCTTACCCTTATTTCCTGCTCATCATGAAGTTCCTTCAGAAAGCAAACAGATTGAAGAGCTCAGTCATCTTCATCACCCCCTTCTAGCCTCGTCAGGTGTGGTTCCTCTTTTTGTGGTCTCATCTGAAATATCCTCCTTGGATATTGGAGCCTACTCAGGACCTCCTTTCTCACCTGTTAGGGATGCAACATCCAAACCTTCGTGCCCTGAAATTAACTGCTTGGTTTCTCCACTTCCAACCTCAATGTCCAGGCTTCAATCTCTGGTCTGAAAAATCCTTCTGGCATTGCAAAAGGCTTCCACCAAAAAGGTTTACAGTAGTAAGTGGAAGAAATTTGTTGTCTAGGCTACAAACAGGAACATTGATCTCTTCTCAGTACCTGCTTCAGATGTACTGGTGTTTCTTGGTAACCTTTTTGATGAAAGGGCTAGTTTCTCCACTGTCCAATTGCAACTGGCCACCATTTCCAATTTTCATACAGCAAGCCAATTACATTAATTGTTCCCGTTCATACTGTGCAAATCTTTCATGAAAGGTGTTTTTTTGTTAAGGCCCCCAATTAGGGATCCTTCTCCCTATGGGACCTTACTCTTGTGCTGCAAGCATTGACACAGGTACCCTTTGAACCGGCAACTACTTGTGACATGAAGTTTCTGTCTTGGATGACAGCCCTCTTGGTGGCAATTACTTCTGCCAAGAGGAGCTCTGAGCTTCAAGCTTTATCCTGTAAACCTCCTTACATTCTGTTCTGTAAAGATAGTGTCTTTATGCACTAATCCATCCTTTACACCTAAAGTAGCTACAGAAAACAACATTAGTCAGTCCATTCAATTACCAATGTTCTTTCTAAATTTCTCTAACAAAGGGGAGTACTTCCTTCATCTTCTAGACGTCCATAGACAACTCCGTTTTTACTTGCACAGGACCAAGCAACACAGGAAGTTGGATCAGCTTTTTATAGCCTTCTCTTCTAATAGGCTTGGACAAGTGGTATCAAAAATTACTTTGGCAAAATGGATTTCTGACTTACATATCATTCATTTACTCTTCCAAAGAACTGAAATTATCTAGACCTCCTAGGGCACATTCTGTTAGAGCCATGGCCACTTCCTCGGCCTTCTATTCCAGAACTTCTATCGATGACATTTGTGCAGTAGCGTCTTGGTCTAATAATCACACTTTTGTGTCACATTACAAGTTGAATGTGTTTTCCAGAAACAGGACATCCTTTAGTTTGATGGTGCTCCAGCACATCCTTCCATGAGGACCTCCCAGGGTTGACGTATCTGGGAACTCTGACCCTATTGTGAGGAGGAATGAAGGAGACAACATCAGATTAAAAAGTTATGTCTTATCATAACTTGGTATCTGTGTTGTCTCCTTTCATTCATCCTCACTGCCCACCCAACCATCCCACTACCCGTATTCTTGAGGAACCTGGATAATTAAAGGACTGGTAGGTCCCATGTCTGAGCCTCATCTGCCGGTTTTCGTGTCTGAATGTGGCATGTATGGATTTGGCAAACTCAATCTGAGGTAGTTGGGTAGATGCAGAGCACTGTCGGTATGAGGGAAGAGCTTTAGAGTCAGATCCAAATCTGTGGAATGTGGCTGAGCCAGATCCAAGGGTCAAATCCGAGACCCTATTGTGAGCATGAATGAAAGAAGACAACACAGATGCCAAGTTATGGTAAGACATACCTTTTTATTTTCCTTGAAGATTCCTAGGCCTAGTATCCGACAGTTCCTCACATCCTAAGCTTAGGATCTGACAGATAATTAATTGGCTAGGCTTACAATGGCTCACAAGGGCAGTTAGCCTAGTACTAACCAATGAACCTATAATTAGCTGGTAGATGTAGCTTCTTTGGATCTGAACAATTTCTTGGACTTGACAACCTCACCGTTAATTCTATCAGTCTTGGTTGCAGTAGCTATACTAAAAATGGTCTCTATTCTCGGATCCTAAGCTTAGGATCTGACAGACAAGTTATAGGACACTTCTCAGATCCAAACCTCCTTCGGACCAGAGTTGTTGGACCAGTGCAATTTCTAACAAAGTTTCTTCAGATCCTAGGCTTCTATAGGTTAGTGTCATGTTTCTCAAATCTGAACTCCTTTGGATTCAAGAGGTTGAGCCACTGCAGTTTCTTTGCATCCAAAATTACCTCCAATCCAGCCTCAATGTTTGTTCTTTTCTTCCGGCATGGAGTTCCGGTCAGTTCCTCCCTGTCTTGACTTACGCAGGTGCGCAACCAGTATGGTTTACTAGTGTGGGATACCATATCTCTTTATGGAGACTTTTTCTTACTACTACTACTACTACTACTGCTATTAGGATTACAGCCCTCACCCCCCTGCTTTCACTAGATTCATGACTACAACATAACTTTAGGTTTCAATTTCTATCTACTCTTTTTCCTACTTGATGACAAGGTCTCTCAGAAAGTGAGATGGTGCACTGGTTTCTTAGAGTCAGACCCACTTGGATTTCTCGCTTATTCCTGACTTCATGGATGTGCCACTAGATATACTTGTCTTTTTCAGGAGGCGGGCATTCCTAGGAGTCTAGGTGTTGGAGCTTGGGCCCCAGAAACAGAGTTGCTCTGCAGAACCCAGGCTTCAGAGTTTTTCTCTGATGGACCCTGTCAGCACTCCTGAAGTGCTGTCCTACTGCCTATCTATGAAGGTAGTTGGGGAACATTTTCTTCTGCTTGGCACCTGGGCATCTAGACTAGCTTAACAAATGATGCTGGCATGCTAATCCTAATATCTAAACATTGTTACTCCCTTTTTGGATATATCTGTCTATATGTACAGAAGTCTGTGTTCCAGACAGTCACGTTTCAGTCCACCCTGCCGATTCTGCGCAAGAATAATTGCATGCACTCTGTACATGTTTGAACGTGTACTTCTTCTTCTTCTTCTTTCGGCTTTTTCCCGGTTAGGGGTCGCCACAGTGGATCACCTTGTCCGCACATTGAATGGCAGTGGAGTTTTACAGTGTCGAGTTGCCAGCCCGGCGCCCAACCTTCCACAGAAGGCACACTCACACGCACACCTAGGGCCAATTTAGAGTGTCCAATCCACCTGCAGCATGTCTTTGGGATGTGGGAGGAAACCGGAGCACCCGGAGGAAACCCACGCGACCACAGGGAGGACATGCAGACTCCGCACAGAAGGCACCCCAGCCGAGGATCGAACCGGAGAACCTCTTGCTGTGAGGCGGCAATGCTAACCACTGCACCACCGTGGCCGCCCACATGTTTGAACGTGTACTATTACATCAAATTAAACAGGTGCTTGAGAAAGCATCTGCGCTTCCAGCTGCGAACCAGTCCGTACCAATTCAGAGCTCTGCCCTCAGACTCACAGCAGTCCCCAGGATGTTTTTCCATATGCATGGCGGTAGTGACTGATCACCTGAGGCTTGAAGGATTTCAGTTGTTTCCGTATCTGAACAACCACCCCCTTACTGCTCCAACCAGGTATCAGTCTTTGCAAGTTGGGGATTACCAGTTTCAAATTTCCAGACCCCTGGGTATTACTATAACTCTAGCAAAATCAAATCTATCCTCTGTACAGAATTTGGAATTCATAGGTTCTCTTTCAAATACCACAAACCAGATAACATCCTTTATTTTTCACCACACCCTTAAGAAATCAAGTGTGGGACTCACTGTCACTTCAATCCCCCTCCAGCAATATTAACCCTACAAGCTCATGGTTCTATTCTTTGTCAACCTTTATCTTGAATCCATTTAGATGATCTTTTCCTAGACAGTCTTTTTCTTCACCCTTTCTTCTAAATCCACAATGACCACAGACACTTCTCATCTGGAGTGGGTGGGGGGGGGGAGTTTCAAGTGAAATATGGCCCAAAGCACATGGTCTTACCTGGAGACCAGGTGCATACCTGTGTCCTAGAGATGAGAACTCTCCTACTCACATTTCACTTCTTTCAGGGTGTTCTCCCTCTAGGGACTATTGCATGCAAACCTACAACATGTCACTGGTTTAGTGTATCAACAAAGAAGGAAGACACCATTCTTACTCCTTGTGCAAAGATGTCATGAAAGTCCGGAATGGGTGATTTCTTCAGACCACTCTTTAATTACAGCACACATAATGGGGAAATCCATTGCTCTGGCAAACAGACTGAGTAGGTCCAGTATGATTCCTCATGAGTGGTCCCTCCTCCAATCCATTGCAAACCTGATTCTTAGCTGTTGGGGCCAACCTTGCTACAACCTCTTGACCTTCCCCTAAACAACAAATGCAACAGATACTTCACTCTAATCTCACCTCTGGGGAAATCCCCAAGAGTGACTGGCTTCACGATTGGCTCCCTTGGTCGTCACTATGCTTATCCCCCTCTTCTAATGATGTTGAAGTGTCTAGAACAAACCAGCAGGTGAAAGAGCTCTGTCATCCTCATTCTCCTTTTTTGGCCTCTTCAAGGGTGGTTCCTCTCTTTCTCGGGTCTCATCTCAAATACCCTCCATGGATCCTGGAGCCCAGTCGGGATCTCTTATCTCACCCCTCGGAGATCCAGTATCCTGATCTCCACGCCGTCAAACTATCCGAATGGTTTCTGTATTTCCAGTGATTGTAATACAGTGCAGGCTCGCATCCATTGTTTGTGACATTAGCCAGCAGGTTCAGGACCTCTACTGTATCATTGCTTATGCTGTCATAATAAGGTATGCTTTTTTCCCGTGTCCCCCCCCCCCCACCACCACCACTTTTCTAGTATTATGAGAAGTTTATTGTAAAATATTTGGCTACTATGATTATGGTTTCAGTGTCATACTTGTATGCATTTGCAGCTTTCCTCCCTGGGCCTTCGTTGAAAACGAGTTCTTTTGACCAGTCAGACTACACCGGTAAGCAAATATTAAATAAATAATAATAAATTAATTACCCACATGGGCATCCATTTCAAGCATTGGGCCTTTTTCAGCTACTATTATTTCCTTATCTTGCTAACCCTTTTAAGGAGAAGGCAAGTTTTTCTCAACTATTAAACTTCAGCTAGCACCTACTGTATACCAGTTGATACAACAAGTTCCTTTCCTTGATTACTTCCAGATTATGTAAAGTTTTTTTTCTCTGAAAGGAATCTTGCTACACAGACCTCCCTTAATAGATCTCATTTCTCTTTTTAAAATTGGCAATTATTGTTCAGAATTTTTCTAATTATGGCTAAGGCATGTTTTCACCTGCTTAATTTTCACGGACAACCATGTTTATTTCTTTCATGGGCCCAAACAGTACAGCAAAGCTGACCAACTGTTTATCTCCCTTTTCTTCTAACCACTTGGGTTAAGCAGTTCCCTCTGGCCTACAGATTACTGACTGTTTTTTTCACTGATTTATTTCGAAAATGGTTTAGAATTGCTTCATCCTAGAGCCATTCTACCAAAAGTATGACTTCCTCATTTCTTTTCTATCAGAGTTTCCTTTGTTGATAGCTCTAATACAGTCAATTGTTTTTACAAATTATACCCTAGTGACATATTATACACTGGGCATTGTCTCCAGAAGCAGACCTTCCTTTAGTTTGACAATGCTCTGGCATATCCTTCTTTCAGGTGCCTCCTAAGAATTACGTAGTTGGGAAATCTAATCCATCGGTGAGGAAAATTGAAAAGGACAACATCAAATTTAGAAGTTATATACTTACCATAACTTGGTATCTGTGTTGTCCATTTTTCATTCTTCCCTCCCAGCCATCCTCTGCCCTTAACTTTCTAGAAGGATATTGGATGTTGCACAAATTTCTAGTTCCACGTTTGAGTTGTAATTCTTACCTTTCTGTCCTGTCTCTATAATTGTTTAGACATAGGCAGCAAATTTGATCTAAGGAGTTGAAGGTAACATAGTGCATTATGGGAGGAGGGAGGAGCTCAAGACTGGGATCTAAAGTCTGGAAAATGTGGCCTAGTCAAATCCGAGGCTCGGTTGGGAGGATGGCCTAATGGTTAAGGTGCTTGCCTTGCAAGCACAAGGTGCAGGGTTTGAGTCTCACAAGGGATAATTGGCTAGGCTTAAAATGGCTAAGTGCAGTTAGCTTAGTACGAACCTATGAACCTATCTTTAACCCATCAGTGAGGAAGAATGAAAAATGGACAGCACAGATGCCAAATTATGGTAAGTACATAACTCCTAATTCTTTGCCCTGATTCTCCCACTGGAGGACTCACTGAGAGATGTTGTTTTCCATGATTGACCCCCAGTCTCCTCTATGCCTTTCCACCAATAACTGTAATCCCCAAATTTATTCAGAAAACATCTTGATTGAACAGCACGGTCATACTCATTGCTCCTTATTGGCGGCATCAGATTTGGTTCCCCTTTCTTTGGCCTCATCTGCTTTGCTTGCCATGGATTCTGGATCCAGTTCCAGACCTCCTGTCTCACCCAACAGATATGGTACACCTGGATGTTTTAGGCCTAAACTTGACCACATGGTTTCTCCACTTCCGTTGATAGCTAGACAGCCCAGGCTGTCCTCTCCATCTGTTGCATTCTTTTAACTTCCCACAAAGCTTCTACTAGAAACATTTACAGATGTAAATGGAAAAGATTTGTTGTTTGGGTGCAGCAAAATGACATTGATCCCTTTTCAATGCCAGTAACTAAAGTTCTTGAGTTTTTAGCTGCAATTCTTAATGAAAGTGCTAGTTCCTCAACTATTAACGTACAGCTACCTGTGTCAGAATCCAATATCACTCAAACTATGAACCTTCCAGTTTTCATCCCAATATTTCACAAACAAAGGAGAGTAAATATTGCACTTGTTGGATGTTCACAGACAGTTACATTTTTATCTACCTAGGACAAAAATTTTCAGGAAATAAGATCAATTATCTGTCTCCCTTTCAGATTCCAAATTGGGCAGACCAGTTACTAAAGTGACTTTAGCCAAATGGTTAACTGATTGTATTTCCTTTGTTTACAAATAATTGGGTTTGTTTCTGCCAAAAGCTCTAAATGCTGATTCCACTAGGACTGTGGCAACTTTTTCTGAATTTTTATCCAGATCTTCCTTGGACAATATTTGTCCAACTGCAACTTGGGCAAATCCTCATGACTCTACTGCTCATTACGGATTGGATCTGGTCTCTGCGGGAAGAGTGGCTTTCAGTTCAGCAGTGCTCAGGAACATCCTTCCATAGAGTCCTACCAGGATTTATCTAGCTGGGAACTCTGTCCCATTTGTTGAGGAATAATTGAAAATGACAACATCTGATAAAAGTTAATTTACTCACCATAACGTTCCAGATGTGCTGTCCATTTTCATTATTCTTCAACTCCCCTCCCTGCAACCCCCTTACCTGTTTGACTTTTGGAAGAATCAGAAGATGCAAAAGGAACCAGTGTTCCTTTATTTGAGCTTGAGCTACTGTTATCTCATCTCTTTTTTACTTGTTAAATATTACATAGGCTTAAGGGTCAGCAAACAAGATCTGAGGCATGGTGAGGGACTAGTGCATTAAAGTTAAAGGAGGACTTTGAGAATTTCAGTGTTCTACAAGATGGAAAAATCATCCGGGTCAGATCTGAGGGTCGGATCCAAGCCCATTTGTTGAGGAAGAATGAAAATGGATAACACAGATGGAACGTTATGGTGAGAACATAACTTTTTTTTTTTTTTTGCTGGAGGCAAGCCCCCCTGCACTCCTCACACCCTCTGCATATTATATACACCAGCTCCAATATCGCACTATAGTGGGAAAAAGGATAAATTCCCTGATCCCCACTGTACTGTGATCTCCATTCAAAAGATTCAACATTTCAGAAAGTTGACTATATGGTCTTGACCATATGACATTCAACTTTCTGTTGACTTGATCTTCTGAAGGGACCCATATATCATTCTCTTACAATCTCTGGGTGTGTATTATCCTGTTATAATGGTAGATATAACTTTCAATAAGTTTTTTGATAGTGTTGTTAGGTTTCAAAACCTTAGTGTTATTCCTGAGGGCATATGATTCCACCCCAAGAACCACACTCTCTTTGAGTGTACTGTCTAGGACCTTCCCACTTGCAGGGCACCTGCAGTATTTGTGCTGCCTTCAGCACAAGGGCTCTCCAAAGATGAAAGAAAAACTTATTGAAAGGACTTCATCCTCCTCAGATAGGGTCCAGTCCAAAATGTTCGCAGATCTGAAGGCACCCACTGCCTCTCCTTCTGCTGACGAGAAGAGAGAAAAAGAGAGAGAGTGCGATCTAAGGAAAAAGAGAGAGAGAGAGAGAGAGAGAGAGACAGAGATAGACACATGTCAAAGGAAAAGCATAAGGAGAAACATTCTAAAAAAAGACAAGAAGAAAGGATAGACAAACCTAAGAAAAGGTCTCCAGATCCGAGTGTTGTTTCCGGTCCAGTACCTAAGCTATCAAGGCAGTCAGATCCTACTGTATCCAGGATCTGAACTCCCTCCTCAGAAACTTTCTTTTCTCTGCAGACAGTTAGCATCAGTCTTCACTCCCCAATACTTCAAAGCTACCATCAAGACCTGCATCAGTAGCTACTGTTTCTTCAAGGTCCTGTCGATCACTAGAAGTCTAACCGAAATGGATGTTGACTGTATGATGAAGTTTCTGAAGGCACAGATTCAGCTGGGAGTCATCCCAGCTCCATTCCGGAGGAGTGGATAAGGATTATATCCATCAGCAGCAGCCATACTTGTTCTGACACTGTCTCCCTTTCTGGAACCGACACATATGGGTCCCAACCCACCTGCCATACCAGCGTTGGATCCAATAGCTCTGGAGACTTCAGCTTCATCTTCTTCCCTCACTTTCCCAACACCATTGCATTTGATTTGAGTAGAGTCCTGGAACCAGAGAATCAGAGTATGGGCCTTGACTGTAGAGTCATCTCCAAAGTTTTCAAAGCCATCTCTACTCTCGGGGCTTTGGCTCTGGACATCTCAGTTCCTAGGTCTGCCTCAGAGCCATCTGCCCTTGAAGTTGAAAAGGCTACCCATTCTGCTGTTACGGCTGGTTCTTCCTTGGCACTATTGGTGGAGTCGGTTTTTGATGCTGTGGAGAAGGCTTTGGTTGGACAAAGAAGACTGGTGCATGCAAAAAGTTTGGATCCATTCCATTTCCTTCTGGAGCCTCTATCTAGTTCCTCTCCTTCGGATCACGGAGACAGATGGACCCAATTAGCTTTGAGACTGTTCGATGTTCAAGCTCTACGTCTGAGTCTGAGGTGTCTCCTGCAGAGCCCTGAGGCACATTCCCAAGAAAAAGACTTGCAAGCGGAAGCATGTAGACTCCTTGCCTGAGTCTGTCACTGAGCACACCAACTTAGTTGATGGAGAAGATTCTCCAAGATTCCCTTCCTCCAAAGATGTCTCTTTTGTAGGCATTCTGGAATTTATGAAACAGTGTGGGATCTTCTAAAGAAGCTCCTTCTTCTGATGAGTTGGTGCTTCTTGAAGGTTTTTTAGTCTGACTCTTTGAAGTCCTGGGTGCTCCCACTTCATGACACCTTGATAGATCGCATCCCTCCGAAGCCTTGGAAGGAACCTGATATACCAGAGCCCAAAAAAGTTGACAAGATTTTAGTTGCCCCTAAAGATAGGAAACATTAGTGCAGGGGTCTCCTAGTAGATGCTGTGGTGATAACAGCAGCCACAAAAAAAGAAACCGTTGGAAGAAAGTTCTTCTGCTTATCCTGCGAACAGGGAGTCAAGTGCTTCAGACAGACTGTGGAAAAGGCATATGCTTCAGTGACATTTGCATTCCGAGCACTGAACTTTCTAGCACACCTGACACTTTTCAAAAGAGACTTGATCAAGGAGCTTTCCAAGTCTCTTTCAGGTAGCTTACCTACAGATATCCAGAAAATAGTGGATGCCCAAATGTCTGCAATAGTCCTTTAATGTAATGTAGTCATGAGACTGCTATATAACATAGCTGATGGTACACAGCATGGGCAGCCGGCACAAGGATTTCCATGCAACATCATGCATGGATGCAGCTATGTGATTTCACTAAAAGCTTTAAAACTTCCTTCATAAATGCCCCTTATGATGATTCCACCTTGTTTGGACCAAAAGTGAAAGAAACGTTTACAAGGAGTGAACAGGATAGTAAGGCCTTGTCTGCTGTATAGATCCAGTTTTCTACTCCTCAAAGATTCTTTTCTAGGAATCAAAGAGGGGGTAGGAAGATGGGGTTCAAAAAGTCCCAAGATTTACACCAGAACACTCGTAGGGACAGGCCTGCTCGAGGAAGAGGAGGAGGCATCCGGACTGGATGTCATCTGCGAGGCAGAGGCGGTTTGCAAAATCCAGGTTTCCGTGGGCTGTTCACTGAGAAACTTTATCAGAGTCCGTGAACATTTGCCCAACTGCTGCACTCCAGGGGGAGTTGGGGGGTGCTTTTCCTTGCACCCTCTAGCCTGGCAAACTAACTTCTGATTCATGGGTGTTAAGGATTATCACCAGAGATTATACAGTACCCATGTCAGATTCTCCGAGAGCAAAACTAAAGATTCCCAATACTCCACCCAGTCAGTTGGAATCTGCAACAGAGGTTTCAAAAGTTGCAAGCCAAAGGAGTCATCTAACTGGTTCTCCCAGACCAGCTAGGATCTGGAATCCATTCCAGGTTCTTTTTAGTTTCAAAAAAGACAGGGGACCTCAGACCAATATTGGGTCTCAGTAATCTAAATTAATATGTCAAACAGACAAATTTGAGGAAGGACGATTGGATGTGCTATATAAATATGCAGAAAGCTTGCTATCCTATCAAGATCCAAAGGGAATCTAGGAGATTCCTCTGTTTCAGGCTGGGAGCCAATCACCGTCATTTCAGAGTACTGCCATTGGGTTTCAGCACAGCCCCCCAGGTGTTCACTAAGATAATGGCAGTTGCATCAGCTTATCTCCAGCTACAAGGGATCCAGGTCTTCCAGTATTTAGACGAGTGGCCTCTAACTCCAAGGATCCAATATTGCAGCACCAGTCAGTCTTTTATCCCTGGGAAACCCACTTGGGAATATCAATAAACTTTAACAAAAGCAAACTACTCCCCTCGCAGAGCTTTGAATTTATTGGATGCAAAATAGACATAGTACTTTAGATAGCAAAACTTCCACCTACAAGAGTCAAATCTTTATGATCCATAGCTTTTCAAGGATTGCAATACTCTCAGCTTCAAGCAAAACTCATTTTACAACTCCTAGGACTGATGGTCTCCTCTATCGCTCTGATCCCTTTGGCCAGATATCACATGAGAGTCCCACAGTCGACACTAGTACTGCAGTGGTCACAGAAACTTCAACTTCTTTACAGCAGGATTCATCTGACATAGGTATGCAGAGATCATATACAATGGTGGATTACATCCCAGACAGTTGTTCAGGGCAGATCCTTTTGTCCTCCTACTCCCAAAGCTCCAGTCACCACGGACCCCTCCCTTATAGGATGGGGGAGAGCATTACAAAGGGAAGACAGTTCAAGGGATGTGGTCATCAACAGAGTCCAAACTTCACATCTTTGTCTTGGAGTTGAGGGTAAGCCTTCTAATGTTGCAGGCTTTTCAGGACCTCCTACCCAAGGATGTAGTCACCATCCTCTCTGACAACATATCATTGATATAATACATTAACAAACAGAGTGGAACACACTCTTCCCCTGCTTACCAGGAAGCCATGAAAGTTTAGCAATGGGCAATATCTTCAAACCACTTTCTAGTAGCAAAGCACATCCCTGGGATATCCAGTATTCTAGCAGACAAAATGAGCATTGCCTCATTAGTGGTCACTGAGAAGAACAGTGGCAACTGAGATTTTCAGTCACTGGGGCCAACCCTGCTGCAACCTGTGTGGTTTGCCCCTCAAAACAAATCCAGAAGTTACTTCACCCTCACCCCTCCACAGGAACTCCCACTAGGAGAAGCCCTTGTCCAGTTTTGGCCCCCAGATTTCTTTTACGCCTTTCCATCAATTCCCGTCATCACCAAATTCATTCAGAAAACCATGGAAGACAAGACCAGGATAATGCACATTGCCCCGTTTTGGCCTCAGCAGGTATGGTTCCCCTTTCTGTGGCCTTATTTTCTGCACCCACTATGGGTTCTGGATCCCACCCTGGATCTCCTCAGTCACCTGTCCGGGTTATCTCTTCTGAATTACCAGGCCATAAAATTAACCAAGTATCTGATATTGTCAATTTTCATTCCATCCTCAGAGTATGGGTTCTGTTCTGATCCTCGGAACCGACTCGGCTGTTACTACAGCTTGCTGTAAACAAAAAACTATCGAGCTTCTCCCTTACCCATAATGCATCTATTACAGTTACACATATCTCATTTGCCACTTTTCATTGTCAGACATGATGCCAATTGCTCTCGAGCAGATAAGTAAATTCTTTATTTCCTTTTCATCTTTCAGCTAAATGTTGTACCTTTTTCTACTTAACTCTCATGTCTGATTACAATTAACTATATTTCTTCACATTTACTAATCCCTTACCTGGTTTAAAGTTAGTGTTTAAGTTTCTGTTCTTTCCTTTCCATACACCTAGATTTATTCTTGATGTCATTGTTGATATCTTTCTCCTACACTTTGTGTAGCCTTTCTATCATTGTTGATAGATGCTTACATTTTACTAATTTCCTATTAAAAAAAACTCTTTCTACACCATTTCCTTTAGTGTGTGTGTGTGTGTGTGTGTGTGTGTGTGTGTGTGTGTGTGTGTGTGTGTGTGTGTGTGTGTGTGTGTGTGTGTGTGTGTAAAATGGCGGATAAAGAGAAAACTCCTGTTGGCTTTAAGTGATATCAGAAGTGTTGGCAAAAAATACTTTTTTCTGACTCATTGTGTGTTTATTGTTTGGGCCTTCTTCACCTTCAGGAGAACTGCTCAATTTACCATGCCTTTAGTCATAGGGCAATAGTTGAGTGTAAAACCAAAATTATTTTGAAAAGACTGATTCCTACTTCCTTTGGTGAGGCATTATCTGGAACTTCCTCCATTAAAGGTAAATCTGACAAAACTGGCTTTTCTAGCCCCTTCTTCTTTATTTTCCAAAGCTTCCAGGAAGTTGAAGAAGTGGAGTCCATCAGTGCCGACATCACCATCAGGCCCAACCCCGAAGAAACATAAATCCCCAGTCCCATCATCTCCTTCAGAAATGACTAGGAAGAAGGCACATTCTTCTGTCCCAACCATTTCCTTAGAACTGATGGGTACTCAGACTTCACCTTTGGAACTGACAAGTATATCAGTGCATAAGATTACAGATGAAAGGCAAATTTTGGTACTGGCATCCTTGGATCTGACACCTCAAACTCACGATTTGATTACATTACTGAAAACTACTTACTCTTTTTTGTTTGATCCCTTTCTGAACAGACAATGTTAAGTTGTCAATCTCGCCTTCATTCTTGCTTGATGGGTTCGGAGCCGATCCTCGGCTCCGACTCGGCACTTGCTAAGCTCGAGAGTCACTTTTACCAGCTCGAGGCAGCCCCATATCCCATGATGCAAGGCAGTAAGTACCCAGATCTCGTTTGCCACTTCGCTGATGAGGTCCTCCTTTTACCAGCTCCTGGTAAGTGATTATTATTACTAATTTTTAGCCCCCAATCAGAAAAATTTTTCTTTTTTCCTTAAAATTCTATCTCTTTAGATAATTGTGAGGCTTTTTCTGACTAACTTTTTATTTCCTTCTTTACTTTTTTAGTCAGGCCTTAATTCCCTCCCATCCCCCCCTGTCAGGGTGTGTGTGTGAGAGTTTTTATTTCTCAATTCTTTAACTTTAGTTTGTCTGGTTCGGGACTGTGTGTGTAGTGTTTGTTTGGAAAGCACTATGTCTAAAGAACAGAGGGTCTCAGGCTTCAAGAAGTGTGACTCGTGCTGTCAGAAGATGTCTCTGACAGATGGTCACACTTCTTGTTTATATTGCCTGGGACCTCTCCACCTGCAGGACTCCTGTGCGATTTGTCATTCCTTTAGCTAGAGAGTCCTGCAGGAGAGAAGAAATAAATTGATTTTAAGGGGTCTCCTTAAACCGGAGGGCTCTCCGGCTAAATCGGCTCCAAGCAAGACTTCAAAGTCTTCCAAGGCCCAGGCTACTGTGTCCAAGCCTGCGGCCTCGGTTCCGACTCCTTCGGAGTCGAGATCGGCTCCGGCTGGAGCCGATTCTGGTTTGCAAAAACCTTCGGCACCGATGGCTATCGGTGCCGAGACTGTTACAGTCACATCGGTGTCGGCTCCGACTGGCTCCGACCACCATGTGGCTCAGGCTTCGGTGTCGGCGCCGACCGGCTCCGACACCATTACAGTTATGTCTGTATGGGCTCCGGCTGGAGCCGATGCATCAAGGCTTTCTGTCGGAGCCGAAAAGTCCTCGGCTCTGACTGCATCTATGGTTTCTTCGGCTCCGATGGTTCCTTCGAGGAAGAGGTCCAGGTCCCCTTCCTTGGAACCGATACTCTCAGCTCCGGCCTCGCCTCTCCTCTCAGAGCGGAGCCATCGGAGCCGATCATCTAGGTCATCCAGGCTTTCAGACCATGATTTAGAGAGGGTGGTCAGTAGATTATTGAAATCACAGGCACTGGCCCAGATGCTGCATAGTCCGTCTCAACAGACGACTATTAGTCCACACCCTCTTGAAGTTCCTCCTTCGACTCTACCTCAGAGTTTGGATCTGGAGTCTTCGGGTATAGTTTCTGCTATGGCTGAGGGGCGGATACCCCCCCCCCCCTTCTGCACCCTCTGCATCTACTCTTATCTCCTCTTCGAGACCTTCCTTAGAGGGATTCGGTGGTCGGGCTTCCATGGTCTCCTGCGAGGGGGTGAGTGGCATCGGACCCTTGGCCGACCCCGCTCTACCCCTTGGAGCCTCGGCCTTGGTGAGCTCGGCTCCGACATCTGCCTCGGAGCCTTCCCTTCGGTGGGTCCTGGAGTTCCGGTTTCTTCGAACGGGTTCTCTCGGACCTCCCTGGGAGGGCCTTCGAGGTGATGAAGAGTGTGCTGGCCACTGGGCTCAGCCAGCAGTCTATTCCCTTAGCTCCTCCCTCTACAGTGCCTGTCGATATCTCTGCCATCTCTCTTGCTCCCGGACCCATAGATCCTCCGCCTCAGGTTTCCCCACTGGGAATAACCCCCTCTTCCGAGGATTCTCCTGATCAGTCAGGAGATCCTCCGTGCAAGAGGACTTGTAAGAGGAAACACCTAGACTCCCCTGAGTCTATCACTTCAGATACTGACTTAGATGAGTCGGAGGGATCCCCAAGATCCCCCTCTGAGGATGCCTCCTTTTCAGACATCCTAGAACTCCTAAAACAGAGGGGAAACTGGCCCTCCACAAATCCCTCTGAGGATGAGTCGGTCTACCTAGAGGCGTTTGGATCTCGGCCCTCCACCTCCTGGGTGTCTCCGCCTTTCGACCCCCTTATGGAAGTTATTGCTCGAAAGGCTTGGGCTGCTCCTGACTCTGTAGAGCCAGTTCCTAGGAGGCCGTCTAAATTTATTACTTCCCCTTCGGACAAGAAATTCCTTACAAAAGGTGTCCCTGTTGATGCCATGGTGGTGGCGGCTGCCACTAAGAAGGAACTTGCAGATCCTTCCGTACCTATCCATCCTCCTAATAAGGATTCTAGGACCATGGATAGGTATGGTAAGCGGATGTTCTCTTCAGCGACCTTTGCTATGCGCTCGCTGAACTACTTATGTCACTTCACCAGACTCCAATGGGACATCCTTAAGGAACTAGGTGAAGTAGTACAGGATCCTACAGCTGCAGGGGCTCAAGAAAAAATTGCTTCTCAGCTAGGAATCCTTAATTCTATAGCTAACTCCTCCAAGCGACTGATATCATATGCAGCAGATGGAGCGAGTAGAGCCGCAGGTACAGGGGTGGCTCTTAGATGCCAAGCCTGGATGCGGCTCTGTAATTTTGCAGATCCCTTTAAGGCGTCCTTCACAAATTCTCCCTTTGATGGGTCGGCTTTGTTCGGCCCTCAAGTGAAGGATACATTGACCAAGTGTTAACAGGACGGCAAGACTCTTTCTGCCGTAGGGGTCCGTTTTTCCACCCCTTCTAGACCTTACCCTAAAGGACAGAAGGGTGGAAAGATGTGGTTCCGCAAGTCCCAAGGAGTCACGCCGGATACACGTGGTCAGTTTACCCCTAGAGGCAGAGGGGGTAATAATAACAGACGCCGCCCTAGAGGCAGAGGGGGTCCACAGAACCAGGGAAGCAGAGAGTCTCTCTCTGACAAGCCCTTTCAGCATCCCTGAGATGTTGCCCGACTGTCCATCCTTGGAGGCAGTCGGGGGAAGACTATCGCTGTACCCAGAAGCCTGGCGTTCCCTCACTCAAGACAGATGGGTACAGTCGATCATATCCGTGGGTTACAAAATTCCTTTCGAGGAAAGTCCCTTCTCTCACACAAATTCCCTTCCAGATGTACCACCCGGTCTAAGGGAAGTTGCAGAGTTAGAAGTATTAAAACTTCTACAAAAAAGAGCCATTCAGCCAGTTACAATAGACCATTCAGAGCCCGGAATCTACTCAAGATTCTTTTTGGTCCCCAAAAAGACGGGAGACTGGAGACCAATATTGGATTTCAGCAGACTCAACAAGTCTGTGAGAAAGACAAGATTTCGAATGGTCACACTTCAGTCAATTTTGCCCTTCCTAGAGAAGGACAATTGGATGTGCTCAACAGATCTTCAGGACGCGTGCTATCACATAAAAATTCACAGACGCTCCAGAAGGTTTCTCCGCTTTCGGCTGGGGTCCAGTCAATTCCAATTCAGAGCCCTGCCCTTTGGTCTCACTACAGCCCCCAGAGTGTTCACCAAATGTATGGCAGTGGTCACGGCTCACCTGAGACGTCAAGGATTCCAGGTGTTTCCGTATCTCGACGACTGGCTCCTTTCAGCCACCACCAGGCATCAACTTCTTCAAGCCAGGGATTACACAATAAATCTTTGCACTCAGTTGGGAATTTCGATCAACTACGAAAAATCCTCCTTTTTGCCCTGCCAGTCTATTACTTTCATAGGCGCAAACTTAAACACTGTTCGGATGTCAGCAACCCTCACAGACCAAAGAATCTCAGATATACAAAGTCACGTGAGGATCATCCTAGCCAGCAAAAAAGTACAAGCCAGAATGGTTCTAAAGGTGTTGGGCCTCATGGCTGCAGCCGTTACTCTTCTTCCCCTGGCTCGCTTCTACATGCGCCTGCTTCAGTGGATGTTGTTCACTCAGTGGTCTTACCAACAACTTCCAATGCGTCACCAAATATTGGTGACACAAATTTGCAGGAATCATCTTTCATGGTGGATTACTTCTCCCCAGATTCACCAAGGCAGACCTTTTGTACCCCCGGCCCCGGTAGCCACTGTCACTACGGACGCCTCCCTGATCGGGTGGGGGGCTCATTATCAGGGCAGGATGGTTCATGGGACGTGGCAACCGTTCGAATACCACCTGCACATAAATGTCCTAGAGATGAGAGCAGTGCTTTTAACATTGCAAGCCCTCAACGACTTTCTTCCCTTGGGAACAATTGCAGTTCACACAGACAACATGTCCGTAGTATGATATATCAACAAACAGGGCGGAACCAAGTCCTACCCCTTGTGTCGAGAAGCTCTCAGACTTTGGCAATGGGCGATCTCCTCTCATCGGTTTCTGGTAGCAACGCATATCCCTGGGAAAACCAACATTTTAGCGGACAGATTGAGCAGAGCTATTCTCATGCCTCATGAGTGGTCTCTCAAACAATCTATAGTGGAGGAGATTTTTCTAGAATGGGGCCGCCCATGTTGCGATCTTTTTGCTACTCCCCAAAACAGCAAATGCCCAGACTTCTTTTCTCTCTTCCCACTGCCAGGCCATCCCCCCAGAGACGCTCTAACCCAGGATTGGCCCCAGGGACTTCTTTATGCCTTTCCTCCTTTTCCGCTGATTCCACAAGTACTCCAGAAAGCCACCGTTTTGAGAGCCAAAATGATTCTCATTGCTCCCTATTGGCCTTGACAGATTTGGTTTCCGTTCCTCCATCGCCACCTTTTGGTGCAGCCCTGGCATCTGGACCCAGTACCAGACCTTCTGATTCACCAATCGGGTCAGCTGCACCGGTCTATCCCTTCTGTCAACCTCACAGTATGGTTGCTCCACTTCCTTCCTTAGCCAGGCTTCCTATGATCTCTAATCCTGTTAGGGACATCATAGTAGCTTCCCTAAAATCCTCTACTAGAAGGATTTATACCAGCAAATGGAAACGCTTTTCTTGTTGGGCAAAAGCTAAAAATATTGATCCCTTTACTGCTCCAGTACAAGCAGTTTTAGATTTCTTAGCAGAAATCTTTCACGCGGGCTCTTCTTCTTCCACGGTCAAAGTTCAGTTGGCTGCTATCTCGAACTTTCATGTCGGGTTCGCAGATCACAACATTATGTCCCACAGGCTTTGTAGAGCCTTCTTAAAAGGAATTTTTCTCCTGAAACCTCCAATCAGGAGTCCACCTCCTCAATGGGACCTAAATTTAGTGCTGACATCCTTGATTCTTCCTCCCTTCGAGCCAGCTGTTTCATGTTCCCTGAAATTTCTTTCATGGAAAACTTTATTCCTGGTTGCTATTACATCGGCTAGGAGGGTATCTGAACTTCATGCTCTCTCTGTTCGTCCCCCCTATTTGGTCTTCCACAAAGACAGAGTATCATTGAGAACTAATCCGACCTTTTTGCCTAAGGTCGCCTCAAAGAGTAATTTGAATCAGTCTATTGACCTTCCTGTATTTTTCCCAAACTACTCAAACAGAGCGGAACAAAAGTTACATTATCTTGATGTTCACCGCCAACTCAGATATTATTTGGACAGAACAAAACAATTCAAGAAATCCGATCAGCTCTTTGTTTCTTATGCTGATAACAAAAAAGGCCTTCCCGTCTCAAAAGTGACCTTATCTAGATGGCTTTCTTCTGTCATCTCTGAAATTTATCAGCTCAGGGGAAAACAGCTGTGCTCGAAACCTAAAGCATTCAACCAGAAGCTTAGCCACTTCCACAGCTTTTCAAGCTAGACTTCCATTAGACACTATTTGTGCAGCAGCCACTTGGGCCACTCCTCATACTTTTGTTTCTCATTACAAATTGGATTTGGCCTCCAGGGACAGAGCCAGTTTTGGCTCTACAGTTCTCAAGAGTCTGTTCCATTGAGCCACCCAGGATAGAGGTGCTAGGGACGCGGTCCCATCAAGCAAGAATGAAGGCGAGATTGACAACTTAACATCGAGAAGTTATGTACCTACCATAACGTTCCATGTTAGTTGTCTTCTCTCGCCTTCTTTCTTGCGACCCTCCCTCCTTCCCCCTGGCCTGGACAGACCTTTTCTCTCTACATGGAAGAATGCTTCTTAAGACCATACAGTTCTGGTCTTCCTAACCCATCCTTCAGGCTTTTTCTCTGCCTTCTTTCTTCCTTTTGGGAAGTTTTTTATGCTAGGTGTTATTGCCTATGGACAACAAACGAGATCTAGGTACTTACCGCCTTGCATCATGGGATATGGGGCTGCCTCGAGCTGGTAAAAGTGACTCTCGAGCTTAGCAAGTGCCGAGTCGGAGCCGAGGATCGGCTCCGAACCCATCAAGCAAGAAAGAAGGTGAGAGAAGACAACTAACATGGAACGTTATGGTAGGTACATAACTTCTCGTTCATCTCCATTTCTAGAGAGACCAAAGTTGCCTTCTGCAGTGTCTGCCCGTTGCTCTAAAAATCTTACAGAAGATCATGTGGACAGACTGGTGAGAAACATCCTCTGGGCACAAGGAATGACAGGTTCCTCCTCAGTTCCTACCCCAATGGGTCAATGATCCCATTCTTCTTATACTGTACATTTACTTCCTCCTGTGACTTCATCTGCAACATTAGTGTAATCAGTTCTGAGCTTTCCGGTGCCATCTATATCAGATCCAAAGATATCTCTATCTTCAGAATCGATTTTTGCTCTGTGCTGTTTGGTTCATTCGGAACTGGAAACCTCTCAGAGCTGTATCTGTCCTGCCGGTTCCAAGGGGCTGGAGTTGACTCAGATGCCCAGAGATTCCTCGATTTTGTCAATGCAAATATTTTGGAACAGCTAGTTGAGACCCCCCCAAAAGAGGTGATAATATCTTGGACTTGGTATTAACCAACATGAGTAACCACTGCAACATCCCTGCACTATCATCCTGCCTTGTAAGATCCGACCATAAAGTGTTCACGTTCGAAGTCACCATCTCCCCTGACCCTCTTGTAGCTAGGGTCAATCAAAAAAAACTTCCTCAAAGCTGATTACAGCCTCCTGCGGGATGGTATAAACAACTTCATAGCTTCCTCTCCCTTCTCTAGGAGCTGGCACCAGTATACAAAACTATACCAAATTACTGTACGAACATAGGTTCATAGGTTCATACTAGGCTATCTGCCCTGGGGTAATTATAAGCCTAGCCCGATTATGTATGGCTTACGCCACCCCTTGATTTTAGTATACTGTGAACTTTTTAAGGTTTAGTTTACTGTGCCTCTGTCTAATAGTGACACAGGAGTAATCCCTGGGACAAACCTATGATCCCCCATCCACTTATCGAGATTCTTCTTGAAGAGATTCAGTGAGGTGCTCTGCCTCACATGAACTGGAATTCTATTCCAGAGCGAAGGGAGCCTCTGCGTTATGAACCTGTCCCTCCAGCAAGTTCTATTTATTTCTGTGTTGAGGTTCAAGTCCCTCGAGCGTGTGGCTCTAAGGGATTTAGATTTACTGAGGTGGAGCATGTCCATTAATTCTGGATTTGACATAGCTTTGTATGTCAGGCATAGATCGCCTCGAAGTAGGCGGTATGCATCTGAGTAGAGCTGGAGTTTTTTAACCGAGCAGCATATGGCATCTGTTTGAGACCCTTGATCCTCTTGGTGAGATACTTTTGGGGTCTTTCTAATTGCTGCAGGTGTCGGGTAAGGTACATCCCAAAAGGGGCATTGTATTCTATGATGGGCCTGATGAGGGATGAATAAAGGGGCACGATTACCTCTCTTGATCTAGATGTGAAACCCGTCGTGATGAGGTGGGCTATGTAGAAGGTCTTTCTAACCACTTTGGCAATGTGGTTTTCAAAGGAGAGATTGCTATCAACTTGGGTCCCCAGGTCCCTAATAACTTTCTCTGTACTTAATGGGTTTCCGCCTATGTGGTAATTTGTGGGCACATTGTTTTTGGGTATGACTATACATTTTTTTGGCATTTAGCTTTAAACCATGGCGCTGGCACCAGTTATCTGTCTCTGTAAGTACATGGAATCAGGAATAACTGACAGGACTAAATCATCCTCTGCAAGGAAGAGTAAACCTGTCTGGTGGACATCTGCAATAAATAAACTCTATAACAAAAGAAAAGGTGTCCAGAACCAAGAAGGAGCAGGTGCCCAATTGGAAGCAATCTCTCCTTAGCCTAAACAAGCAAATAAGAGCACTAGTGAAATCCTCCAAAGCAAACTTCGAGTCCAAATTGGCCACATCTACTAGAGAGAATCATAAGGCCTTCTTCACATATGTCCGTAATCTCAAAGGTAGCACCCAGATCTGTTCAGAACCGGTGGTCAAGGACACCACATGCACAAATGCCGTAGAGATGCCAAACTTGCTGGCTGACAGATTCAGCAAAACTTTCACCCCTCTGTCCCCTCATCAGTAAATCAGGACATTCCCAGTATTTGCCCCCTTCCCTTTATATCTAGGGATCAGGTCATCACTGCTCTCTCAAAGGCAAAAAATACAGCCTCCGTGGGACCTGATAACATCCCAGGCTGCATCCTGCATGAACTCAGGCAGGAACTTGCAGCACCATTAGGCACCCTATTCGACCAAAGCCTGAGTACTGGTTTTGTCCCAGCTAAGTGGAGGACAGCCACTGTTATCCCTTTACACAAAGGTGGAGCGTCCACTAATCTGGGAAATTATAGACCCATCACCCTTACAAGCCTGATCTGCATGTCCATGTAACGGATTATAATGGACCTCATTAACAAGGACATTGGCAACCTCCAAACACTCAATCCTACACAGCTTGGCTTCGCCAAGGGGAGGTCATGTCTGTTAAATTTCATCAACTTTTTTGAAACAGTCACAAAAGCCATGGATGAGGGGAAGGCAGTGCACACCGCCTACCTTGACCTGGCCAAAGCCATCGACACTATTCCCCACCCGGGCATAATAGATAAACACTCTCAACTAGGTATCAATCCGTATGTTACCAGATGGGTAGCCAACTGGCTCACTGATAGAACCCACCTAGTCAAAATAGGGTAAGCCACCTCAAACAGTAAAGCCGTATTGAGTGGCATACCCCAGGTTTTGGTGCCTCTGTTATTTGGGATATACTTTTCAGAGGTACAGGCCAAAACCAATGGGCTATGGCTGACCAAGTTTGCAGATGACTTCAAGTTGGGAGCTCTCATCAGTTCCCCTAGTGACATAGACATACTCCAAGAGGGTCTCACCCAAACAAGTGACTGGTGATAGAAAAATGGTCTCAAGCTGAATACAAAAAAAAAATGCATCATCATCCCCTTTGGGGAGAGATATGTGCCCACAAATTATCACATTAATAACAACGTTCTAAGCATGCAGTCAGTCGTGAGGGATTTGGGCACCCAGATTGATAGCAGCTTGATTTTTGGACAACATGTTGCTTCCATTGTATGGAAAGCTTTCTACATGCCCCACCTCATAAGTAAGGGTATCTCATCCAGTGACAAGAAGGTCATAACATTCCTGTATTCTTCCCTTATAAGGCCCATTATTGAGTACAATGCCTCATTCGGCATGTACCTCACAAAGCACATGCAGCAGCTGGAGAGACCACAGAGTTCCTCATCAGGAGAATCCAGGGCTTCAAAAATCTACCATACACAGATAGGCTAAAAGTCCTATACCTCTACTCTGTTTCATACAGACTCCTCAGGTGACCTCTGTCTGGCATACAAGTCAATCTCAGACCCCACCTTGATGGAACTGCTGCATATCCACAAGTCAAGCTCTACTCGAGTAACCCGCACATATGGCCTCAACCTGGTCTGTGACATCAATAGGACTTGCTGGTGGGACAGATTTATGTCCCACAGACTCCCCCATCTGTGGAATAGACTCCCTCTTCACGTCAAGCAGAGTACCTCTTTACCCATTTTTAAGTGCAATCTGGATAACTGGATGGGAAATAGAAAATACATCCTTGGGGTTCCACCACCATCCCTACTGGACAGGAGCATCAGGTGCTGATTTGTCTATGCCTGGGTTAAACTCTTGGCTAGGCTTATAAGGGCCTCGGGCCAATAGCCTAGTAACTTCTTATGACCCTATGTTGTTAGAGCCCTCTGTGCACCTCGGAGCTTCCACATGGATCAGTTCGGCTTCGGCTTCTGCTTCGATAGGGATCTCCAGAGAGTGGGAGGTGATCTTGGTTCCTAGACCTGCTTTTTCAGTTCTGGGATCCCCTCCCTTCTCTAGGTAGGTCGGCTTTTGTGGCTATTGAGAGAGGTATGATTGTTGCAGTCAGCCAGTTGGCTCCTCCCTATTCAGAACATACTTTCTTTTCACACTTGCGTTTAGAATCTCAGCCAGCACCTCCACAGGGACAGCGAGTAGTTGAACCTTAGGAATCCAAAATGGGTATATCCTCTTCTTCTTATACCTCCTCAGATCTTCCTAATGAGGAGGTCCCTAAGAAGAAGAAGAAGTGTAAGAGGATGCACTTAGATTCCCCGGAGGAATCTATCATGGAAGACATAGACTTCACTGAGGGTAAAGGATCCCCAAGGTCACCTCCTAATGATGTCTTTTTTGGCGACATCCTGGAAGTTTTAAAACAGAGAGTTAATTAGAAGTCCATCAATCCTTTGTCTGAGGAGATGGTGTACCTGTAGGCTTTTGGTACTCACCCACCTATCTCCTGGGTAACTCCTCCCACCGACGAGCTCATTGAGTTGATTTCCCAGCAGGTGTGACAGGCTCCTGACACCATTGAACCCATTCTTCAGAGACCCAACAAAATCATTACTGCCCTGGAAGACAAACAATTTTGATCAAAAGGTTTGGCTGTTGATCCAATGGTTATAGCGGCAGCAACCAAAAGAGAACTAGCTCCTCTATCTATCCTCCAAACAAGGAAGCGCAGATGATGGATTGGTTTGGGAAGGGGGTTTATGCTTCATCGACCTTTACCTTACAGTCTTTAAATTTCTTGGCACACTTCATCAGACTGCCAAGGGATCTGAATAAGGAACTTTCAGATACCCTTTCAGGGTCCATTTCTGAGGAGATTCAGGAATCTGTGGCCTCTCAGCTGGCTATTCTTCAGTCCATATCCAATTTGTCCATGAGGCTCATTTTTCATGCAGCCAAAGGGACAGAAAGGGCAGTGGGTTCAGGTGATGCCATCAGGTGACATGCCTGGATGCACTTATGTGACTTTGCAGAGCCCTTCAAGTGTTTGTTTGTCAGTTCTTCTTCTGATGGCACATCTCTTTTTTGCCATACAGACAAAGAAATATTGTCCAGGTGTGAGAAAGATGCAAAGACCCTTTCTGCCATGGGCATGCATTTTTCCACTCCTCAATGCTCCTTTTCAAGGAATCAGCAGAGTACTGGGAAAATGTGATACAAAAAATCACAAGGGTCCTTTCAAGATACACGTGGAAGTGATTCCCCCAGGGGCAGAGGAGGGAACTTCAATGGGAGACGTCATCCTCGCAGCAGAGGAGGCCTGCAAAATCAAGGGTACAGAGATTCTTTCTTTGATAAACCCATTCAATGCTCCTAAAAGGAGGCCCAATTATCTTCCTCTCAAGGCAGTCGGGGGTCATCTATTCTTGCACCAGAGAGCTTGGCTTGAGATAACATCAGATACTTGCATGCAGAGAATCGTTTCCAGACGTCATATTATTCCATTTTCTCTCCCACCACCCATTTGCAAGAGAATCCCTGATATCTCAACCAATCAGAGGGATCAAGCAGTATCACAAGTTCAAATACTACTAGAAAAAAAGAGTCATCCAAGAAGTCCCTCCGGACCAGACATAATCAAGAACTTGCTCAATATTCTTTTTAGTGCCAAAAAAGACAGGGCACTGCAAACCAGTTTTGGATCTCAAGTAAGTCAGTTTGTCATACAAAGTTTTGGATGGCCATGGTTCATTCCATTCTTCCATTCTTGGAACAGGATGAGTGGATGTGCTCAGTAAACCTTCAGGTTGCATACTATCACATAAAGGTGAATAGGCGATCCCGAAAGTTTCTCTGTTTCCAACTGAGAGCTAGTAACTACCAGCTCAGAGCTCTGCCCTTTGGTCTGACCACAGCCCTCAGGATGTTCATCAAGTGTATGGCAGTAGTAACAGCTCACTTGAGACTGCTGAGATTCTGGGTGTTTAATCTGTACTTGGATGACTGGCTCATTACCAGTCCGACCAGGCATCAACTGATAGAGACAAGGGAACAGTTTCTTTATACATGGTCCCATCTGGGAAAAACCATAAACTGTAAGAAATCTCACCTCGAACCAACAAAAACCTTGGAATTTAAGGTCTATATTACAAGATCGAAACTTTAGATGTGAAGTTGTTCTATCTCACCATTCATTCTTACAGATGGGTTCGGAGCCGATCCTCGGCTCCGAGTCGGCCTACTACAAAGCTCGAGGTTTACAGACAGCTCGAGGCCAAGTCCCTATCCCATGATGCACCTAGAGTTACCTCAGATCTAGTTTGCCACTGCAATAGATCGGAGGTTCCTTGCACAGCTCGGGCCAGTATAATTCTTTTTCTAAAATTATTTAGGAAAATTGTTGTTTAAAAAAAAAAAATTGTTCTAAAGATATTTTAACTAGTTTTGATAATAGCGTTGCGAGTCCACAGAAGGAAATTTATTAGCAAAAAGTTATCTACAGGTTAAGTTCTTTCTGAAGAAGTCATTCAGTTTGATGAAAGCGCTTAACCTGTGGATAACTTTTTGTTAATAAATTTCATTCTGTGGACTCGCAACGCTGTGCTCTTTTTTGGATTATTGGTTGTATTTTGAGCGCATTTAACACCATTGTTTTGGATCTAGTTTTGATAATATTTCATAGCGATAGCCTTTATAGCTCATTATTAGAGATATTTCTTTTCTGTTTTGGCCTCTTTTTTTTCTATAGGCCTTTAAAATTCCCTTTCCCTTTGCTGTGTTTTAAAGTCATTATATAGGTAGTTAAATAAGTAGTTATTGAGTGTGTGTGTGTTTTTTGAATAGTTTAATATTCAGCCCATTTGTTATTTAGGGCTTACTTCTTTATCTTGGCTTTAGCTTAAACATTGCTAATTGTTTGGGTGTGTCTCTTTATAGTACGGTACATAGTTGTTTGGATACTGTATTTTTGAGTATGGCTGATCAGGACAAGGATAAGCATCCTAAGCCAGGATTTAAAAAGTGTCCAAAATGTGGACAGAAAATGTCTGTCACGGATAGTCATGTGAATTGTGCATATTGCCTTGGAGCCCTGCACTTACAAGAAAGCTGCTCCATTTGCCATTATTTTTCATCCAGAGTCCTTCAGGAGCGAAAAAGAAAACTTATTGATAGAGGACTTCTTAAACCATCGTTTCAGGAAGCTTTGAGCAACCAGGGTTCATCTAGCAAGTCTTCAGAGTCTTCCAAGGCTTCTGCTTCTTTGGAAGTAAAAAAATCTAAAAAAGAGTCGACGTTGGCTCCACAGCCCTCAGAGCCAAGCGTCTAGTCTTTTCGGAGCCGATCCCCAGTCCTGGAACCAGTGTCCAAAGTCATTAGATCTCCTATTCTACAGTCAGTACCTCCATCCATCCATTCATCTCGGTCCTCGATTAGCCTGTCTGATTTGGATGTAGATCGTCTCGTGCAGAAGTTGCTACAGGCACCGGCGTTCACTAAATTTTTGTTGGCTCTGACCCAGGTGGTTTCAGACCCTAAATCTGTTTTGCTGTTGATCTCTTTTCCTCCTCTGAGCCATACCAGTCCTTCAGAGCCAGAGGACTCGGACCTGATGATCGTTGAGCTTTTGCAACTGATGTCTGTTCCAGTGTCATTGGTTCCGTTTACTCAGACTTCCTCAGCACCGATTGAGGAGACTAGGAGCTGACACTCTCCGGTCAGGTCCAGGGAGGATAGTCGGACTGACTTGTTGGTTCTGACTTTGCCTCTTGGGGGTTCGGCTCGGATGAGCTCAGCTCCTACCTCTGGTTCGGAGCCCACTGTCTTGGTGCTGGGGGGGATCGATGGTTTCTTTGGATCTAGCGGTCTTTTCTCATCAGAGCAGAGGTGCCTTCGAAGCTATGAGGAGAGTTATGTCTTCCAAGACATCTGCATCTTCAGGTCTGACTACCTCCTCCCCAAAAGTGCCTGTATTCGCACATCTGCTTCACAGATCCTTTCTAAGCATAGAGACCCAGAGCCTCAGGAAGCCCCATTGCATGCCCCCTGCTTTTCCGAGACCTCATCAGAAGTTCCCACTGATGAGGTTCCCAGGAAGAGAATCTGTAAGAGGAAGCACTTAGGCTCCCCACAGGAGTCTCTCACATCCAATACCGACTTGGATGAATCAAAAGGGTCCCCACGGTCCCCCTCTGAGGATATCTCATTTGCTGAGATATTAGAAATCCTTAGGCAGAGGGGTGACTTGCAGTCCACCAACCCTACTGAAGACGAGTCGGTTCTCCTGAAGGCTTTCGGGTGTCAACCCTCCACCTCTTGGTGTCTCTGCCCTTCGATGAGCTCATGGAACTGGTCTCACGAAGGGCATGGGAGTCTCCGGACACCATGGAGCCTGTCCCTAGGAGGCCTAATAAATGTATTTCTGCCCCCCAGGAATAGTCCTTTCTTACCAAGGGAGTGCCAGTTGATGCCATGGTGGTGGCAGCAGCCACGAGAAAGGAGATTTCGGAAACTTCTTCCTCTGTCCATCCTCCTAACAGAGGTTCTAGTATCGTGGGTAGATATGAGAAGCGCAAGTACAGTTCAGCAACTTTTGCAATGTGTTCACTGAACTATCTCACCCATTTTATGAGACTGCAAAGAGATCTCCTGAAAGAGCTTGGATATACTCTTCAGGGTACAGTAGCTGCAGGAGTATCAGATAAAATTGCCTCCCAGCTTGCTACCCTCAGTTCCATAGTAAACTCGTCCATGCACCTCATTTCATATGCAGCTGATGGAATGAGTAGGGCAGCGGGTACAGGAATTGCTCTTAGGAGACACTCCTGGATGCGCTTGTGTTTCTTCGCGGGCCCTTTAAGTCATCCTTTGTCAACACCCCTTTTGATGGCTCATCCATTTTCAGGCCCAAAGTTACAGAAACTTTAACCAGGTGTGAACAAGAAGGAAAGACTCTGTCTGCTGTCGGAGTCTGTTTTTCCACTCCTACCAGACCATACCTCAAGGGTCAAAGGGGAGGAAAGATGTGGTTCCGGAAAGCCCAAGGAGCCTTTCAGGACACACGTGGTGAACCCTCTCCAGGGACAGAGGAGGAGGCAATAATGGAAAACACCACCCTCGCCGCGGAGGGGGTCCACAAAATCAGGGAGACAGAGATCAGTTCTTTGGGAAGCCCTACCAGCACTCCTGAAAGGAGGCCCAACTGTTTTACTCTGGAGGCAGTCATGGGTCATTTATCTTTGTATCCAGACACCTGGCTGAAAATATCAAACGACAACTGGGTACAAAGTATTA
The DNA here is from genome assembly GCF_019279795.1 of Protopterus annectens. Classification (NCBI taxonomy): domain Eukaryota; kingdom Metazoa; phylum Chordata; order Ceratodontiformes; family Protopteridae; genus Protopterus; species Protopterus annectens. The sequence goes on from NC_056726.1 coordinate 1,984,807,039, forward strand.
TTTCCAGAGGATATTTCATTCCTTTTGCCACACCCCCTACATTGACAACAAAAATCCCGGATGTTCCACCCAGTTACAGGGAACAGGCAACAATAGAGGTCCAAATATTGCTAAGAAAAAGAGTCATACAACCAGTCCCAGCAGACCACATAGGATATGGAATTTACTCAAGATTCTTCTTAGTTCCAAAAAAGACAGGGGACTAGAGACCTATTTTGGACCTCAGCAGACTAAACAGATCTGTCAAGAAAGAGAAGCTCCTGATGGTCATACTTCAATCGATAATTCCCTTTTTAGGGAAAGACAATTGGATGTGCTCAATAGATCTCCAGGATGCGTACTACCACATAAAAATGGCCAGACCATCCAGGGATCATCTGCGCTTCTGGCTGGGAGCCAATCATTACAAGTTTTGAGCCCTGCCCTTTGGTCTCACTACAGCCCCCAGAGTGTTCACCAAATGTATGGCAGCGGTCACGGCTCACCTGAAACGTTTAGGATTCCAGGTGTTTCAGTACCTAGACGATTGGCTCCTCACTTCCACCACCAGGCATCAGCTAATACAAGCCAGGGACACCACGCTTACTCTCTACAGTCAGCTGGGCATTACAATAAACTCAGAAAAATCTGCCTTGTTGCCAACGTAACATACCGTTTTTATTGGAGCAGAATTGGACACCACCACCACTACTTTGAAACTTCAAACAGAAAGTGTCTTATTACTCTATCAGCAGGTCCACAATATCATATCCAAAGACAAATCTCCAGCATCAGAAGTACTAAAATTGTTGGACATGATGGCAACTGCAATATTAGCCCTACCATTGGGTCGCATGCACATGCGGATTCTGCAAAGGCTGTTATTCACTCAATGGTCTTACCAAGAGCTCCCATTATCTCATCTAATAACAATCACAAACACATGCAAAAAGGATCTTCAGTGGTGGTTGACCTCTCTTCATGTTACGATAGGTCGTCCTTTTGTTTTACCCCCACCAGTGGCCACAGTGACCACAGATGCTTCCCTGATAGGGTGGGTGGCATTTTCAGGGAAGAACAGCCCAAGGCACATGGACCGAACAGGAGACACATCTGCATATCAATGTTCTGGAGATGAAAGCAGTACTTTTAGCATTGCAGTACTTCCAGGATTCTCTTCCTCTAGGAACAATTACGATTCAGACGGACAACATGTCAGCGGTCTGCTACATGAACAAACAAGGAGGAACCAGGTCCTACCCCTTTTGTCGTGAGGCCCTAAGAGTATGGCAGTGGGCTACATCCACCCAGCTCTTTCTGTTGGCAATGCACATTTCGGGGAAATCCAACATGATAGCAGACAAGCTGAGCAGAGAAATTCTGTTGCCTCACGAGTGGTCCCTCAAGAAACAAACAGCGAAGAAAATTTTCTGCAGGTAGGGCCAGCCTTGGTGTGACCTTTTTGCCAGCCACAAGAGCATGAAATGCAGAAGCTACTTTGTCCTGATTCCCCCTCCGATAGAAGCCCCAAGGAACGCACTCATACACGATTGGCCTTTGCATCTTCTCTATGTATTCCCACCAATTCCCTTAATACCCAAAGTATTACAGAAAGCAAAAGCCCTGGGAAGGACCATCATTCTAATAGCCCCTTATTGGCCTCGTCAAATTTGGTTCCCCTTCTTTTGACTTCATCAATTGGAGGACCCTTGGATTTTGGACCCAGTTCCAGATCTTCTGTCGCACTCATCGGGGGAACTTCATCCCTCTGTTCAGTCCCTGAAGTTGACAGCTTGGCTGCTCCATTTCCCAACATAGCCAGGTTCCGTAACCTTTCAAATGAAACACATCAGATTCTGATATCTTCTCATAAATCCTCTACTGGGAAGCTATATCTTAGCAAATGGAAAAATTTTCTATATTGGCCTCTCAAAATAACATTGATCCCTACCAAGCCCCTATTGCCTCCATATTAGAGTTCTTGACTATGCTTTTCAATAAAGGAGCTGCAGCAGCAACAGTTCGGGTTCAACTTGCTGCTATCAATAAATTTTTACCTTGGATTTGAAGGATTGAACATAATGTCACACAAACTATCCAAAGCCTTTCTCAAAGGGACTTTTCATCTCAGACCACCTGTGAAATCCCCTTATGCCCCATGGAATCTAAATGTTATGCTTTCATGCATTATTCTCCCACCTTTCGAAACAGCTTCCTCATGCGATTTGAAATATTTGTCATAGAAGACAATCTTTTTAGTAGCCATCACTTCTGCCCGCAGAGTGTCAGAGCTTCAGGCCATGTCGATAAAGCCTCCTTATTTGATTTTCCATGCTGACAGAGTCTCCCTGCGAACTAATTCCTCATTCTTGCCGAAAGTTTGTTCTGAAACTAACCTTAACCAGATTATAGATTTGCCAGTGTTCTTTACCAAACGCACCAACAACTTAGAGTATATGCTGCACAAGCTTGATGTTCATAGACAGCTCAGATTTTACTTGGATAGAACAAAAGAGTTCAGGAAATCAGAACAGCTTTTCGTTTCCTTTTTAGATTCCAGAAAAGGTATGCCAGTGGCAAAAACAACTCTATCTAAATGATTATCTGACTATCACATTTGTTTATTCAGCTGCTAATATGCCCTTACAACACAAAATTAAGGCTCATTCTACCAGAGCAGTGTCCACATCCTCTGCCTTTTCTGCTAGACTTCCTATAGACAATGTTTGTGCAGCAGCCACTTGGTCAAGACCTCATACCTTTATCACTCATTACAAAGTTGACAGGGCCTCCAGGGACAGGGCCTCGTTTGGGTCTACTGTCCTGAAAAACATACTCCCGTGAGCCACCCGAGAAAGATGGTGCTGAGGATGCTACCCATCTGTAAGAATGAACGGCGAGATAGAACAACTTCACATAAAGAAGTTATGTACTCACCATAACGTTCCATGTGAGTTGTTCATCTCGCCTTCATTCTTACTTCCCACCCTCCTACCCCCTCCAGGGTTTTTCGAAGACTGAGATGCTAGTTTTATTGTGGTTGCTCAATCTTTCTATGGGTTTTCTCATAAAGAGTGATAAGAATGGCACATGGTACTTTTATACACAGCAAACAAGATCTGAGGTAACTCTAGGTGCATCATAGGACAGGGACTTGGCTTCGAGCTGTCTGTAAACCTCAAGCTTTGTAGCAGGCCAACTCAGAGCAGAGGATCGGCTCTGAACCCATCTATAAGAATGAGGGCGAGATGAACAACTCACATAGAATGCTATGGTGAGTACATAACTTCTTTTTAATCAAATAACTAAAGATCGAGCTTGTAATATCAAAAGCCAAAAACTGTGAACTGCCGATTTAACGCAGGGAAACAATTCCCTTAGCTGCATTTAAAAAAAAAACTTTTAAACCCAAATCAAGTGGGGGCTTTGCCCACCACACCCCCCAACTAAATATACCAACTCCGAGATCGTTCCACATTGGAGAAAAGGGCATAATCTGCATAACGGCCAAAGGAATTGTTTCCCTGCATTAAATTGGCCATTTGCGGTCTTTGGCTTTCGATATGACAAGATCGATCTTTAGTTATTCAATTAACTAAAGTTTCAGTCTTGTAATATAGACCCAGAATTTATAGGAGTGATGTTGAATACAAGGATGACAACACCTTCACTTCCCCTGTTGAAACTACAGAAAATCAGATCACAAGTCATGAAGGTAATCAACAGCAAGAAAATATCAGCACACCTAGTTCTACAAGCCCTGGGGTCCATGGCAACAGCCATAACATTAGTCCGTCTAGCTAGATTTCATATGCAAATTTTGCAACGGCTCCTAGCAGCACAGTAGTCAATACTGCACCAGTCACTGTCTACCCCAGTTGCAAACACCAACAGTTGCAAGACAGATCTCAAATGGTGGATTCCTTCAGATCAAATTCAGTCAAAGTCCAGATAGCTGCCTTGTCATATTTTCACATAGAAAATAATGATTCCTCTATTCCTTCTCTTATTGTGACCAAGGCCTTTTTTAGTGGAACATTCTTATTGAGACCCCCAGTTTGTTATCTGGTCCCTGTTTGTGGTATTACAATTTTATTTCAGTCCTTCACTCAAAAATCTTTTGATCTGGCAACTTTTTCAGATCTGAAGCTCCTCTCTTTTTCTGGTTGTCATCACGTCAGCAAAACGTATGTCAGCATTACAAGCACTTTCATGCAAACCTCAATTCCTTATTTTTCTTAAGGACAGGGTCTCACTTAGGACTAATCCCTTCTTCCTTCCCAAAGTGGCTTTGGAATCTAACCTGAACCAACAAATAGATTTGCCTGTGTTCTTTCCATACTTTGCTGACAAAGGATAATAACCTGTACATATTTTAGATATCCGTAGGCAACTCAGATTCTACCTACAGCATACTTCAGACTATCAGACCAATTGTTTTTATCATTTTCCAAGACAAAGCTAGGGTATCATGTGTCTAAAGTTACAATCTCAAAATTAAATTATTGCATTTCCTTCATTTATAAGTCTAAAGGGCTGTCCTACATTCTCATCCTAACGCTCATTCTATCAGAACAATGGCAACCTCTGCAGCATTTGCAAACAGTACCTGTTAAGTGATATATATGCTTCTGCAACTCATACCTATGTATCTCATTGTAAGTTAGATGTGCAGTCAAGGACATGCACATCTTTTGGCTCTGCCATACTCAGAAATGTTCTTTCTTGAGTCCAATCAGGTCCCTTTTTGGTTAGCTTGTGAATCTTTCCCACATGTTGAATCAGATGAAAATAGACAACATCGGATATGAAAGTTATGCACTTACCATAACATTAGATCTGTGTTTTATGTTTATGTGGTGCAACTCCACTCCCTCCTTCCCCCTTCTAAACTGTTTTTTCTTCTTCTAGGGATTGACCAGACCTTGTTTAGACCCTGTCTGCCCATTGTTCCACTCTTCTCTATAGTGGATTTACCCGCAACCTTTTCTCCATTACTTCCTACATTATTTAAGGCTAATTGGAGTCAGACAACAAATCTGAGGTAATTTAGGATGGAGAGGGGAATTTTGGGTAGGGGAAGAGGCAGTACTCTTGGATTCAATACCCTGATATAAGGCACTGAGATCAAATCCAGCCAGAAATGACATCCAACATGCTGAGCCAGATGAAAATAAGACAACATGGATCTAACATCATAGTAAATACATAACATTTGATGTTCTGTAGTCCTATTTCGCCTTCATTCTTACATAGGGGTTCGGAAATAATCCTCGGCTCCAACTCGGCCGATTTCAAAGCTCAAAGTCTCTAAGTTGACTTGTGGCAAGGTAAGTATCCCATAATGCACTAGTAATAATCCCCAGATCTCGTTTGCCGGGTCTACGAGTTCAGAAGTGTTCTCTTTCTTGGCCGTGGCTAAGTTGGAATATTTTCTTATTCAAATATTTTATAGTCCTCTTTTTTTACTTTAATAGTTAGTTTAGTATTGATAGCTTACTGTTGTTAACTTGCAGTGGTTAGTGTGTTTTTGAATTTTTTATTGCAAATTGTTGATGTTATGTGATCCTATCTCGCCTACATTCTGACTGATGGGTTCGGAGCCGATCCTCGGCTCCGACTCGGCACGCTTATGCCAAAGAGCGAAGTCTCTTATTGGCTGAGCTTACTATATCCCAGGATGCACCACTACCAGTCCCCCAGATCTCGTTTGCCGCTAACTAGCAAAGACGTGGTCTCGAGCTGGCTGAGCTAAGTAGTGTTTTTCACTAACTTTTTCTGTCAGGAATTTTCTATTTCTATAACAAAAAGCTGTTTTAACAGCTATACCTTTCTTTTTGTGTGTGACTGGATTTTTTTGTGGAAAAATTTGTGTGTGATTGTGTGTTTGTTCTGACTAGAGGCCCCCTTGTATCGAAGGGCCTTTCCCTGTCAGTTAATTCCTTTTCAAATCCTTAAGGGTTCTAGGATCCCCTTTAGTTATTTTTTTCTGTAGTTGTCGGACTGCCAATCTTAATTGGCAACCGTAGGCTAATCATTGTAGTGACAGTCTTTTAAAAAAAAAAAAAAAAAAAAAGAGACAAAATAGTGTGTTTTTTCTGTGATACAGTTACTGAATTTGTTATTATGTCTCAGGCTCCTAGGCCTTCGGGCTTTAAGAAGTGCACTAAGTGCAGTTTTAAAATGTCTATCACAGATGACCACTCTCTCTGTGTATATTGTTTGGGCGCCAAACATTTGCAGGAGTCCTGCAGCGTGTGTCACGCGTTTTCCTCGAGGGTCCTCCAAGAGAGGAAGAATAAACTTATTTTGAATGGCCTTATAAAACCCTCTTTTGAAGAAGCATTAGCGTCCTCTCCTTCTCCTGCTAAAAAGAAAAGGGCGTCGGCTCCGACCAGTCCGTCGGACCCGACCACCAAAAGACATAGGCAGGCTTCTCCTTTGGCTCCACGGACTTTGGAGCCGAGGGCGGAACGGTCTGCCTCGATGCCTCCAGTCTCGACTCCTCTGGGTTCGGAGCCGATGGCTGGGGCATCGAGAGGCGGGTCACCTTCATCGGCTCCATTGATCTCGGAGCCGATGAAGGTTGTCCGCTCAGACACTTCCTCCTCGGCGCCGAAGTCCTCTTCGGCACCGATGGAAATTGGTTTGTGCACTCCTTCGGCGCCGATAGTTATCGAGTCGCCTCGGAGCCGGTCCCCTAGTCCCTTGGAGCCGTTGGAGAGACCTACTCGAACCCGTTCGGTCTCCACCAGGTCATCGAGGATGTCAGATTCGGACATAGACAGGGTGCTCCAAAGACTGTTCCAGTCCCCAGTCTTTCAAAAATTTGTTTCGGCTCCAACCCAATTGGCTTCGGAGCCGATAGCCCACTCCATTGCCATTCCTCCTCCGACCGCTTCGGCTCCGTTGGAGCAGGTGCTGATGGAGCCAGTGGAGATTCTAGGGTCGGCTCCGACCCTTACTCCAACCCCGGCCTTCGGGTCCGAGTTTAGCACACGGACTTTTTCGGCCGGACCCGGGGGTGACGTTTCGGGACCTATGCTGTCGGTTCCGAGCCTCCCTCTCGGTGCTTCGGCCGCGGGACTTCCGTCTGCTATCATGGCTCCGGGGACCGGACACTCCCAGGATTCTGGGGGTCCGGCTTTCAGAGCTATGAGGAGTGCCTTGGCCAAGTCTTCTTCGGCCATCTCTTCGGCTTTACCGGCACCTTCCCTGGGCATGGAGACTTGGTCTTTGGCAGTTCCCCTGTCTCTAGGCAGCGGAGCCCCGAGGCCTGAGGTTACCCCCACTGGGGGTTCCCCTCCTCCTGAGGGTTCTTCGGAGTTGTCTTCGGAAGAGCCCCCAAGGAAGAGATCGTGCAAGAGGAAGCACGTGGACTCCCCCGACGAGTCTCTTACATCGGACACTGATCTTGATGATGCGGAGGGGTCCCCAAAGTCGTCCTCGGAGGATGTCTCATTTGCAGACATTCTAGAAATCCTTAAGCAACGAGGCGGCTGGAATTTCAAACCCCCCTCCGTTGATGAGTCAGTGTTTCTCAAGGCCTTCGGGGCTCAGCCCTCCGCCTCCTGGGTGTCTCCGCCCTTCGACGAGCTCCTGGATTTGGTTTGTCGGAGGGCGTGGGAACATCCAGATACTGTGGAACCAGTGCCTTCTCGCCCTAACAAATTTTTGTCTGCCCCACCTGAGAAGGAGTTCTTGACGAAAGGCGGGGCTGTAGATGCCATGGTGGTGGCATCTGCTACCCAGCAGGACGTGGCAGAGGCTTCAACGTCCGTCCATCCTCCTAATAAGGAGTCTAGGAGCATGGACGATGCACGGAAGCGCACCCTGACTTCAGCGGCCTTTACTCTGAGGTCCCTGAATTATTTGGCACATTTCACCAGACTACAGAGGGATCTGGTCAAGGAGCTCTCAGATTCCCTCTCAGGTAACCTACCTGAGCAGCTAGCCCAGTCGGTTAGCTCTCAGTTGGCTATCCTCACCTCGATTTCTAACTCGTCCATGAGGCTCATCTCATATGCGGCCGAAAGGGCGGGTAGAGCGGCAGGCACAGGCGTGGCTCTACGGAGGCAAGCCTGGCTCCGCTTGTGTCATTTCGCGGAGGCCTTCAAGTCTTCCTTTGCCGACGCTCCCTTTGATGGGTCCTCCTTGTTTGGACCCAAGGTAAAAGACACTCTTACCCGCTGTGAGCAGGAGGGAAAGACTTTATCTGCCGTAGGAGCACGTTATTCCACTCCCTTTCGGCCTTATCCCAAGGCTAAAAGAGGAGGGAAGATGTGGTTCCGCAAATCATAGAAATTCTTTCCCCAACAGCAGGAAGATTCCCCTTCCAGAGGCAGAGGACGGGGAAATTATTCTGGGAGACGCCGTCCCAGAGGCGGCAGAGGCCCCCGCAACACTGGAGACCGCGAGTCCTTTCGTGGCTCTTCAGCCTCCCACACTCCATGAAGGATTGCCCGGCTGTGCTGCTCCGGAGCCAGTCGGGTGCCGTTTTGCCAAGCACCTAAAAGCCTGGGAGTCTATTACTCAGGACAGATGGGTGCTTCGGATTATTGCCGGAGGTTACACCATTCCCTTCACACACTCACCCCCACCGTCCAAAAAAATCCCGGACCCACCACCCAGTCAAAGGGAAATTGCAGCCGAGAAGCTTCAAAGCTGCTAGAAAAGGAGTCATCCAACCGTCCCCACAGACCAGATCGGATCCGGAAACTACTCAAGGTTCTTTTTAGTGCCAAAAAAGACAGGGGACCTGAGACCCATTTTGGATCTCAGCAAACTAAACCAGTCCGTCATAAAGTCCAAATTCCGAATGGTCACTTTGCAATCCATTCTCCCATTGTTGGAGAAAAATGTTTGGATGTGCTCCATAGATCTCAAGGATGCCTATTATCACATACCGATACATCAGGCGTCCAGGAGGTATCTGCGCTTCAGCCTGGGAGACAGTCATTACCAATTTTGTGCTCTGCCCTTTGGTCTCACCACAGCCCCCAGGGTGTTCACCAAGTGTTTGGCAGTAGTGACTGCTCACCTGAGGAGTCTCGGATTCCAAGTGTTTCCCTATCTGGACGACTGGCTCCTGACTGCCACCACCAGGCATCTACTACTAGAGAACTTACAAGCCAACATCTCCCTGGGTGCTTCCCTGGGAATTACATTCAACTGGTCAAAGTCTGTCTTGCTGCCTTCTCAGCGCATAAGATTCATAGGAGCAGAGATAGACTCAAAATTGATGCGAATCTTCCTTCCTACCGAAAGGATACAGACATTACAAGGTCAAGTCCGAGCCCTGCTTCTAAGATCCAAAGCCCCAGCCAGGATGGTCCTGCAACTTTTAGGTTCAATGTCTGCCACGGTTCTCCTAGTCCCTATGGCAAGATTGCACATGAGAATTCTTCAGTGGCTGTTATCGACACAATGGTCCTTTCAGGATCTCCCCCTCAATCATCACATACTGATTACAGAAACATGCAAACGGGACCTCCGCTGGTGGCTTCTGCCAACCAATCTGAATCAGGGAAGACCTTTTGTTATGCCCCCTCCGGTAGCCACCTTGACGACGGATGCCTCCCAGACGGGGTGGGGGGGGCATTGTCTGGGCAGGTCAGTTCAGGGATCTTGGCTTCCAAACGAAACCTTTCTCCATATCAATGTGTTGGAAATGAGGGCTGTACTTCTGTCCCTACAAGCCCTCCACAACTTTCTCCCTCAAGGCATTATCGCTATCCACACAGACAACATGTTGGTGGTCTGGTATCTAAACAAACAAGGAGGGACCAGATCTTACCCCCTTTGCAGAGAGGCCATGAGGGTGTGGGAATGGGCAGTGGCTACCAACCGCTTCCTGGTAGCGACCCACATTCCAGGAAAATCCAATGTATTGGCAGACAGACTGAGCAGGACTATTCTTTCTCCTCACGAGTGGTCCCTGAACGAAGCTGTAGCAGCTCAGATTTTCAAAAGATGGGGGATTCCGTGCTGCGACCTGTTTGCAACACCACAAAACACGAAGTGCAAAAGGTTCTTTTCCTTGACCCCGTGTCAAGGGGAAGCAGCTACGGATGCTCTAGTCCAACCTTGGCCAACAGGACTGCTTTACGCTTTCCCTCCGGTTCCACTCCTTCCCAAAGTCATCCAGAAAGCTTCCCAATTGGGGTCCACAATGATTCTAATTGGTCCATACTGGCCTCGTCAGGTATGGTTCCCCTACCTACAGAAATATGCTCTGGACGGTCCCTGGTTTTTGGATCTAACTCCGGACCTTCTGATTCATCAGTCGGGACAACAGCACCAGTCCCTTCACACTTTGAAATTAGCAGCTTGGCTCCTCCACTTCCGACCTTAGTCAGAAATCACACCTTGGACCCTGAAGTTATTCACATTTTATCTTCAGCCCACAAACCCACCACTAAGAAATTGTATCACAGTAAGTGGAAGAGGTTTGCTATCTGGGCTCAACTCAGAGGCTTAGACCCTATTACTGCCCCGATACCAGAGGTCTTGAAATTTTTAACATCCTTGTTTAATCAAGGATCTTCAGTCTCAACTATTAAGGTCCAACTAGCAGCTATCTCCAAATTTCACAAATCCATAGACCCACCGTTGATGAGTAGCAGATTATGTAAAACTTTCATGAAAGGTGCTGTGCTTTTAAGACCCCCAGTTTTTCATCCTGCCTCCGTGATCTTGATTTGGTACTTAGTGCCTTAACATCTTCCCCTTTTGAACCGGCTGCTACATGTGAGTTGAAATATCTGTCTTGGAAAACTGCCTTCTTAATTGCAATTACCTCTGCAAGAAGAGTTTCAGAACTTCAAGCCCTATCTATCAAACCACCGTACTTGATTTCTCACAAGGATAGAGTATCACTTAGGCCTAATCCATCTTTTGTTCCAAAAGTTTGTTCTAATCTCTGTCTCCAACAATCTCTAGAGCTACCAGTTTTCTTTCCAAAATTTTCAAACAAAGCGGAATACACCTTGCATAAGTTGGATGTTCACAGGCAATTGCGCTTCTATCTAGACAGGACTCAACAGATTCGGAAAACAGACCAATTGTTTGTGTCCTTTTCAGATAATAAACTGGGTAAAACCATCAGTAAAGCTACTATTGCCAAATGGATTAGAGATTGCATAACTCAGGCTTATTCCTCTTCAGATAAGCAACTTACAACATCTGTCAAAGCTCACTCTACTAGAGCTATGGCTACCTCTATTGCATTTCATTCCAAGCTCGCTATTTCTGAGATTTGTGCTGCTACTTGGTCCAACCCGCACACTTTCATTTCCCACTATAAATTGGATGTGGCATCTAAAGGGCGAGCATCATTTGGTTCCACGGTACTCAGGAGTGTTTTCCAGTGAGCCACCCAGGATTCAGGTGCTAGGGACGCTGTCCCATCAGTCAGAATGTAGGCGAGATAGGATCACATAACATCTTTTAGTTATGTACTCACCATAACTTCAGATGTTTGGGATCCATCTCGCCTACATTCCTAATACCCACCCTCCTTCCCCCTGCCTTGGAGATCAGAAGAGATTGAACGGTTTGAGTTCTACTGATGTTCTTCATCTCACATTGCTGCAGTCCTTACATATGGGTAGTCCGCTGTCCTCGGTCGGTCCGAATACCAAAGTATTAGGCTGACGTCGGTCAAGGCGCTTAAAACTGACATCAGGACGTCAGGGTACAAAAGCGCATGACCGACGTCATATCCTCAGTCTTTTTTGCCGCATGGTCCGATGCAGAAGCAGCGTTGCAAGTGCCGTTCGGCGTTCTGAAATTTTTCGAGTTCGGAGTTTCAGACCGAATCCAAGTTGGCTAAGTACCCCGTTGGGGAATATTTTGGTTTTTTCTTGCCTCAGTGTTTTACCGGATGTCAGAAAAAGTGAATAACTGTATTTCTTGTGGGAAACAGATACCGCATAGGGATTATCATTCTTTGTGTATTCCTTGTTTGGGGCCTGAGCACGACGTTGTTGGGTGTCGCTTTTGTGCTAGGTTCAATAAGCGCACTATTAAGCGAAGGTTAGATTGTGCTAGGCTGGTCTTCGGTAAGCAGTGCAATTATAATATGCCATTGGACTCTCCGGCGCCCGCTTCTACGAAGAAGCGCAAAGACAAAACAGTTAAACCCAGGCAAGATGAGTCGTCCGTTCCGGACGCCGGTTCTTTAGAGGCTTCAGTGGAACCGGTGGTTCCGACGGAGACTTCTCTGGAGTCTCAGGGGGAGACTTTGATTTTGCAGGATGTGGCCTCTCAGGAGGCAGGTCAGGCTGAAGGGGCTTCTCAGGTTACTGTACTCCCCTCCCTTCCTAGGGTGGTTAGGCCCTCTCCTTCTGTTTCCAAGGCTTCTCCCAGAGGCAGGCCAGGTTTAGCTTCTGTTGGTGTCACTCCTAGTTCAGCAGGGTCTGTGCCTAAGAAGCACATGCTTAAAATGGCAGAAGATTTGATTACTCTGATTAGAGGTTCTTTGCCCCCTCCTGATAAGAGGCCTAGGGTGGAGCCAGAGTTGGGAAGTTTTGAGCAGGCTTCGGATGTTTCAGAGTCTTCGGCTGAAGACTTGCAGGAGTACTATCCTTATTCTGATTCTGATGCAGATGATTCCACTCCTTCCGCTTCTCCTCCAGAGGATTTTTCTTTTTCAGAGACACTTCATTCTATGAGGGAACATTTTAAGTGGGAAGTTCAGGACTTCTCTGATTCTCGGAAAAGGCTTAGGGAATTTTTGCTTTTACCCCAACATAGGCCCTTGGCTATACCCCCTGTTCTGGATGTTGTGGAAGATGTGTTTGCAGAGGCTTCACTTAATCCTGATTCTCTGCCTCCTGCGCCTGTTAAACCGGATAGGTATTACAGGGTGCCTGAGGCTCATAAATATCTTTATAAGAGTCCTAGGGCGGACCCAGAAACGATTAGTCAGGGACCTAAGGGTGTCAAGGCCTCTGTTGTAAAAAATCCGGTTCCTCTAGATAAAGAGGCCAGAGCTTTGGATAGATGAGGAAAGAAGGTCTATACATCTTCTACCTTAGCTATGAGGGCTTTGAATTGCCAGTTTCATATGTTGAAATATCAAAACTTTCTTCTTTCTCAATTGAAGTCTAAGGTGGATGCTCTGGCGGAAGGCATTGAGTGTAAAGAATTACAAGATTTGGTGCATGTCTCTGAACAGGTGGGTAAGCATTCATTACAATGTGGTTTTGATGCTGTGCAGGCCTCGTCTAGGGTGGCTGCCACTGGTTCGGTTCTTCGCAGGCACGCCTGGCTGAAGGATCAGAATTTATCTGACCATGTTAAGACAAGGATTTTGGATGCTCCTTTGCAGTCTGATGTGTTGTTTGGTTCACCTGTGGAGTCAGTCTTGAAGAAAATGGAAGACAAGGCTAAGTCTATGCAGGCTGTTAAAGATTTTTTGCAAGTTCAGCCTCCGAAGTTTAGTAGGAATTGGCCTGCTAAGGGGTGGACGTATCCTTCTTATGATTCTCAGTCTAGGGGTAGATCTAGACGTGGTAGGGGCAGAGCCCAGAGTTCTTTCAGACCTAGAACAGGGAGTTCACCTGCACAATCTTCGGGTGAGGGCAGGGGCCAGTCCTTTCGTAAACAGGCCCAATGACCTACTTTTTCAGCTGCCAGATCCTTCTTGCCTGGCAGCACCTTTGGGAGGAAGGTTGGCACTCTTCAAGGAAAATTGGATTTTGATTACCCAAGACAAATGGGTATTGGATATCATACACCAAGGTTACAAGTTTTATTTCCATACCTTGCCTCCTTTCAAAGGCATGCCGGACGTTCCTCCTCAGCAAAGACTAGAGGCTCACAAACAAATTTCTCTACTACTTCAAATAGGGGCCATACAGCCGGTCCCTCTGCCAGAAGTGGGCCTAGGATTTTATTCTCGCCTGTTTCTAGTACCAAAGAAAGGGAACACGTGGAGACCAATTTTGGATTTATCTATCCTCAACACATATCTGGACATTCCCAAGTTCAAAATGTTGACGTTACAACAGCTTTTACCTCTGCTGGGCAAAGATCACTGGATGGTGACTCTGGATCTCAAGGAGGCTTACCTTCATGTTCCTATCAGGCTCAGTTGCAGGAAGTATCTGCGTTTTCGGGCTGGGACTTCTCATTATCAGTTCTCTGCATTGCCCTTTGGCTTATCTACTGCGCCCAGAGTGTTCACAAAGGTTCTGGCTCCAGTGGTAGCTTTCTTCAGGCTAAGAGGAATACAAATCTATCCTTATTTGGACGATTGCCTGATTCTGGCCCAAGGAAAGGACGAACTTCTTCATCATTTACAGTATGTGATGGCAGTGTTAAGATGCCTGGGGTATTCTGTGAACGAAATAAAGTCCAGTCTAGTACCCTCTCAGGACATGTGCTTTCTGGGTGTGAGACTGAATACAGCATCCCAGATGGCCTTTTTGACCCCGGACAAACAAAATAATCTTTCTCTTTACTTCCACCAATTGTCTCGTCAGTCCAGGCTGACTGCAAGGACAGTCCTTCAAGCCTTGGGGTTCATGGCATCTTGTATTCTGGTACTTCCCAATGCCAAACTGCATATGAGGAAGCTACAATGGTATCTCAAAAATGTATGGACACAGCACTGCCAAGATATGGACACTGTCATTCAGATAATACCTTGCATTCAAAAGGAATTTTTGTGGTGGGCTCAGGAATGTCACCTAAACAAGGGACTCTCTGTGACCCGGCCAGAGGCGAGTCAGATTCTAACGACAGATGCCTCAGACAAAGCTTGGGGAGCTCATCTAAATGGAAAATGGGTACAAGACACGTGGCCTGCCAGACTTCAACATCTACATATCAACTTGAAGGAAATGTTAGCAGTCCAATTTGCATTGATAGCTTTCAAGGATTTACTTCTTCCAGGGCAGGTGTTGATTCAAACAGACAACACAACTGTCATGTGGTACATCAACAAGCAAGGGGAACGATTCATATCCTCTATGCAGACAAGCAATGATTTTGTGGGAGACTGCTCTCAGTTTACAGCTAAATCTTCAGGCAAGGTTTCTGCCAGGAGCACAGAACTCCTTAGCAGATGTGTTGAGCAGACAAATTATGGATCCCCACGAGTGGAAATTGGATCCTCATGTATTTCAGAAATTGACAGTGTTATGGGGAACTCCAGACATAGATCTGTTCGCTTCTCCTCTAAATTACCAGCTGCCAAAGTTTTGCACAAAAAGGTTTCATCCCACAGCTTGGAAAGTGGATGCTCTCTCATTCAATTGGAGCAATCTTCACGTGTATGCCTTTCCACCTCTGCCTCTCCTCCCAAAGGTACTCCTGAAGGTCAGACAGGATAAGCCAAACATGATTTTAATAGCTCCGGATTGGCCTCGACAGCACTGGTACCCATTTCTGAGAAGTCTGGTATGGGAGCCTCCATGGCCTTTGCCTTCGATTCCTCACCTGCTGTCTCAGGAGAACAGTCATTTACTCAATGTCAAACTTCACTCTCTACATCTAACAGCCTGGCATATTCTGTTTTAAACCCTGGAGGGTCTCAGCTTCCACAACAAGTTTTGAATGTTATTTTGGAGGCCAGAAGGCCTAGTACAAGGAAAGTTTACGCAGATAAATGGAGGAGATTTTTATTTTGGAGTACAGCAAAGGACTTTGATGTTTCTAAACCTAATTTAAGTGTTACGCTTCAATACCTTACTGAGTTATTGGACAAAGGTTTGTCCTTCTCCTCTATAAAGGTTCATGCTGCAGCAATTTCTGCTCACTATGACTGTGACCCACCATTATTTTCTCAGCCTTTGTTTAAGCAATTCCTTAGAGGGGCAAAGAATATAAGACCCCCACGTAGAGCTCCTACTCCTGCTTGGGATCTCAATTTTGTGTTGGAGAAACTCACTCTACAACCTTTTGAGCCTGCAGCATCTGCAGAGTTGAAATATTTATCATGGAAGACTGCTTTTTTGTTGGCCATTACCTCTGCGAGAAGGGTTTCTGAATTACAGGCCCTTATGGCGGTTGAGCCTTTCTTAATTTTCCACAAGGATAGGGTGTCTTTGCGCACTAACCCTTCTTTTATGCCTAAAGTGGTTTCTAGTGTGGCTTTAAACCAAACTATTCATTTGCCTACTTTTTATGCAAACCCCCAAAATAAAGGGGAAAGGATTTTGCACACTTTGGATATACACAGACAGTTACGATATTATTTGAGCAGAACTAAAGTGTTCAGGCAGTCTCAGCAGTTGTTTGTTTCTTTTGCTTTGGGTTCTCAGGGCAAACCTGTTTCAAAACAAACTATTTCTAAGTGGATTGGCTTTTGTATTGCTTTCTGTTATTCCCATCATGGTAAGGAGATTCCAGCTGGGATTAGGCCTCATTCCACTAGGGCTACTGCCACTTCTACTGCTTTTTTAAGGGGGGTGGCTACTAAAGATATTTTGGAAGCAGCTACTTGGAGTTCAGTGCATACTTTCTCTAAGCATTACCACCTTCCACTTTACTCTAAATCTAGGGCTGGATTTGCCACTGCAATTTTACAGGGCATTTTGGCAGCCCCTAATGCTTTATAGTTTTGCCATCCTCCCTTACCTCTGCTTTGGGATTCTACCCATATGTAAGGACTGCAGCAATGTGAGATGAAGAACATAGTACAGTTTTGTACCTACCATAAATGTAGATGTTCGAAGATCCACATTGCTGCAGTCCAATTTACCCTCCCTCCTTCCCCTCTGTTGTTAGAGGTGGTGGTGTGGTTTGTGTTGTACATATTGTAAATATGGTTAGTGCAGGGGTGGTTGGTTATTTTTTGCTGTTCTTTGGCTTTGGCCTTTTTTGTTAGGGCCTTCTGACATCTGGGGCAAGAAAAGACTGAGGATATGACGTCGGTCATGCGCTTTTGTACCCTGACGTCCTGATGTCAGTTTTAAGCGCCTTGACCGACGTCAGCCTAATACTTTGGTATTCGGGCCGACCGAGGACAGCGGACTACCCATATGTAAGGACTGCAGCAATGTGGATCTTCGAACATCTACATTTATGGTAGGTACAAAACTGTACTTTTTTATCTTGTTTCATCTGTCGATGTTATATAAGCAGTGCGTGCGTGTGTGCATGTATGCGGACAAACTAGATCTGGGGGACTGGTAGTGGTGCACCCTGGGATATAGTAAGCTCAGCCAATAAGAGACTTCGCTCTTTGGCATAAGCGTGCCGAGTCGGAGCCGAGGGATCGGCTCCGAACCCATCAGTCAGAATGTAGGCGAGATGGATCCCAAACATCTGAAGTTATGGTGAGTACATAACTAAAAGTTTCTAATTGTTGGCTGTCGCTTCCACAGGCCTTCCTTAGCGGTATCCCTCGTTTTCTGTGTGCTAGTTATTGCTAACCTTTTCTTAGGCATAGGTCCATTTTTTTTGTTAGGACTTATTCTAGCCTTTGTCTGTTGCTTGTTTTTTCTATATGTCACCTACCCCTCTGTTCAGGGCTAGGCCCATTTAAGTTAGAGGACCTAGTCCTCTATTGCCTTTCTCCCTTGTGTGTTATTTTCTCAGCAGGGCTAGGCCCGTTTAAGTTAGAGGACCTAGTCCTCTGTTGTCTTTCTCCCTTGTGTTGTTTTCTTGAGCAGGGCTAGGCCCGCTTAAGTTAGAGGACCTTGTCCTCTCTTCTTATTATCATTCTACACTTATAGTCTGTGATTGCTGTTGTGGTAGTATGTCTAAGGAAACTAATGACCATAAACCTTCTGGTTTCAAAAAATGCTTGAAATGCTCACAAAAAATGTCCTTGACTGACGGGCATAGTATTTGTGTCTATTGTTTGGGAGACATACACTTACAGGAGACATATACTTTCTGCCATTCTTTTAGTTCCCGGGTTCTCCAGGAAAGGAAGAACAAACTGATCTTGAAAGGTCTCTTTAAACATTCCTTTGAGGAGGATTTAGCCAGTTCTTCCTCTTCTCATTCCAGGTCTCCCTCTTCTAAAAAAGAGAAGGTCAAGTCGGTGAAAAGACAGTCTCCTACACCGACTGTTAAATCAGGACCTCCAGAAATAAATTGCCAAATTTGACAAACCTTCAACATCTTCGGTTCCTCTGCCTTCGGAGCTGGTTGAGGTTATTGACATAGACCGTCCAATTTCGGCCCCAAGTTTTTCGGAACCAATTGCTGAACCCATACCTCGGAGCCAGTCAAGAGATTTATTACCGGTATCCCCGACACTTAGATCTCCAATTTTGCAGAGATCTCAATCCCCTACCTTGTCTTCCAGATCCTCCAGGAGTCTTTCTGAGGAGGATGTCATGAGGGTGGTGCTTAGACTTTTGAAGTCATCGGTGCTAGCAAATTTGTTGTCGGCTCCAACCCAGTCGGTTCCGGGGCCGTGTAAGGACGCATTACCTGCTTCTGTTCCTCCTCCGAGCCATACCGGTCCTTCAGAGCCAGAGCTATCGGTGCCGTTTGTTGTGGAACCGTCGGTTCCAGCACCCCAACTGTCTGTCTCGGAGCCGAGTTCCACTCCGAAACCTTCGGTGCCGTCCCTGGTGTCTAGGAGCCGAAGCTAACCAGATGGCCCTGATGGGGACGTTCAGACCCAAACTTCTTCGGTTCCGAGCCTACCGAGCTCAGATCCTACATCTGTCTCGGAGCTGATCGCTCCGGAGCCAGGGGCTACTTCTGCTTCCTCGGAACCGGTGGTGTTCTCGGAGCTGGAGAGATCTGCCTTCGAGATGATGAGGAGCGTGCTGTCTAGATCTTCAGCTCCACACAAGGGTACCGGTGCACTTCCCCCTCAAGCTCCGACTTCTGTCTCAGCACTATCTCTCTCTTTTGACAGCAGGGACCCACAGCCTCAGGAGCCCCCCTTGCATGGCCCCCAGTCTTCAGAGACCTCCCCAGAATACCCTTCTGAGGAGCCTCCTCAGAAGAGAACTTGCAAGAGGAAGCATGTAGACTCCCCTGATGAGTCCATCACCTCTGACACTGATCTCATGGAGTCAGAATGGTCCCCTAGGTTGTCCTCTGATGATATCTCCTTCATAGATATCCTAGAGATCCTGCAACAGAGAGGCAGCTGGCCCACCGTCACCCCTTTTGATGAGGAGTCAGTATACCTGAAGGCTTTTGGGTCTCAACCTTCAACCTCTTGGGTGTCTCCACCTTTCGATGAGCCGTAAGATTTGGTGAGTTGAAAGGTGTGGGAAACTCATGATGCTGTGGAACTAGTCCCCAGAAGACTGAACAAATTTCTTTCAGCTCCTAGAGAAAAAGAGTTTTTGACCAAAGGTGTGCCTGTAGATGCCATGGTGGTGGCAGCAGCCACAAAGAAGGAACTAGCGGACACTTCCTCATCTGTCCACCCATCGAACAAAGAGTCTCGAACGATGGACAGATACGGGAAGCGTATTTTTTCTTCAGCGGCTTTTACACTCAGATCGCTGAATTACCTCACCCATTTCACTAGGCTTCAAAGACATCTCTTAAAAGAGCTAGGAGATACTCTCCAAGGTACTTTAACTGAAGGCGTCCCTGAGAAGGTTACTGCTCAGTTGTCCACCTTAAACTCTATTGTTAACACCTCCATGAGGCTGATATCTTATGCAGCAGATAGAGTGAGCAGGGCAGCGGGTTCAGGAGTTTCCCTTAGGAGACAATCCTGGATGTGCTTATGTAACTTTGCAGAGCCCTTCAAATCTACATTTACCAATGCCCCCTTTGACGGTTTCTCTCTGTTTGGACCAAAGGTAAAAGACACACTCCCCAGATGCGAGCAGGAAGGGAAGACTCTCTCTGCCATGGGAGTATGTTTTTCCATCCCTTCTAGACCATACCGTAAAGGTCAAGAGAGGCAGAAAAATGTGGTTCAAGAAATCTCAGATTTTTCCCAGATGCACAAGGTGATTCCTTCTCCAGAGGCAGAGGAGGAGGAAATAATGGTAGATGTCGCCCTAGAGGGAGGGGCGTCTGCAAAACCAGGGTGGCTGCGATTCTTTTCGTGGATGCCCCTATCAGTGCTCCTGAAGTGGGGCCCGACTGCACTTCTCTGGAGCCAGTCTGGGGTCGCTTATCTTTGTACCCAGAACCCTGGCACGACGTCACACAAGACAAGTGGGTACAAAGAATAATTTCCAGAGGATACTCCATACCATTCTCTTTTCCACCTCATCTAACCAAGAAAATCCCAGATGTTCCACCCAGTCACAGGGATCAAGCAACTATAGAAGTCCAAAAGTTGCTTCAAAAGAGAGTCATCCAAACCGTCCCCGCAGACCAGATAGAATTCAGAACTTACTCCAGATTCTTTTTAGTGCCAAAACAAACAGGGGACTGGAAGCCCATCTTGGATCTCAGCAAGTTAAACGAATCAGTGAAGAAGTCCAAGTTCCGAATGGTAACACTGCAGTCTATACTCCCAATGTTAGTGCAAGACAATTGGATGTGCTCCATAGACCTCCAAGATGCGTACTACCACATAAAAATGGACAGAGCATCAAGAAGTCATTTACGCTTCCGGCTGGGAGCCAGTCATTACCAATTTCGTGCTCTGCCCTTTGGTCTCACCACAGCCCCCAGGGTGTTCACCAAATGCACGGCGGTAGTAACGGCTCACTTGAGATGTCTTGGATTCCAAGTCTTTCCTTACCTGGATGACTGGCTCCTGACTACCACCACCAGGCATCTACTTCTACAAGCCAGGGATTCAACCATCCGAGTCTGCACTCAGCTAGGCATTACTATAAACTGGGAAAAGTCTGCCTTGTTGCCCCCTCAATATGTGACTTTTATAGGCGCAGAAATAGACACAGTCATAATGATGGCTCGCCTTCCTTCAGACAGAGTGCAAAATCTAAGACAACAAATATACAGCCTGCTTCCCCAATACAAGGTCAAAGCAAAGACAATGCTCAAACTTCTAGGAACCATGGCCTCTACTATAACTCTAGTTCCGCTAGCCAGACTACATATGAGATTTCTACAATGGCTACTCTTTTCGCAGTGGTCTCTTCAGCAACTGCCTCTGTCTCATCCCATTTTAAAAACAGAATCTTGCAAAAAGGACCTTCATTGGTGGATCCATTGCAATCAACTAACGATAGGGAGGCCATTCATTCCTCGCCATCCCGTTGCTACTGTGACCACAGATGCCTCCCAGATAGGGGTGGGGGCATTATCTAGGAAGGACAGTCCAAGGCACATGGCAAGAACATGAGGCTCACTCTCATATCAGTGTTCTAGAGATGAAGCAGTGCTACTAGTGTTGCAAGCACTTCATGACTTTCTTCCTCTAGGGACAATAGCAAACCAATCAGACAATATGTCAGTGGTGTGGTATATAAACAAACAAGGGGGAACCAGATCCTACCCCCTATGTCGAGAGGCTCTACGTGTTTGGCAGTGGGCGATATCTTCCCAATGCTTTCTAGTTGCAACGCATATCCCGGGGATAACCAGTGTGATAGCCGACTAGCTCAGCAGGGCAATCTTGATGCTTCACGAGTGGTCTCTGAATCAGAATGTCGTGGAGCAGATTTTCCACAAATGGGGACAGCCTTGCTGCGATCTGTTTACCACCCCAATGAACACCAAATGCAGCAGCTACTTCACCCTTATCCCCCCGCCCCCCCAGGGGGAGACACCAAAAGACGCGCTTGTCCACAATTGGCCTTCGGGACTTCTTTATGCTTTTCCTCCCTTTCAGCTAATATCAGAAGTGATCCAGAAAGCAAAGACTTTGGGAAGCAGAATGATTCTCATCACTCCTTACTGGCCTCATCAGATTTGGTTCCCTTGTCTCGGGCCTCACCTTCTTGACGATCCATGGACTCTGGACCCAGTACCAGACCTTCTGACATATGTCAGGCACGTTCCATCCCTGTCTCCACACCCTCAACTTGACAGCTTGGCTGTTCCACTTCCATCTCTAGTCAGGCTTCATGATTTCCCCCCTGTGGTTACACATATCCTGACATCTTCACATAAACCTTCTACGAGAAAAGTGTACGCTAGCAAATGGAAAATATTTTTTCCCTGGGCACAAGCTAAGAACATAGATCCATACACCGTCTCCATTCCCTTAGTGTTAGAATTTCTAACCAAACTTTTTCACCAGGTATCAACTGCTGCTACAATCAAAGTTCAATTAGCAGCTATCTCCAGTTTTCATTTGGGACAACATGAACCTAATCTTATGGCTCACAGATTGTGTAGATAATTTTTAAAAGGTACTACCTTATTAAGACCCCCTTTTCAAGAACCTGTATCTCCCTGGGATCTGAATTTTGTTCTTTCAAAACTTACCTCACCGCCCTTTGAACCTTCACATATGTGATTTAAAGTTCCTTTCATGGAAGACCGTTTTTCTGGTAGCCATTACGTTCACCAGAAGAGTGTCAGAGCTGCAAGCACTCTCAGTCAAACCTCCTTACTTGATATTTCATAGAGACACAGTTTCCCTTTGCACTAACCCTTCCTTTGTCCCCAAGATTTGTTCTCAAGTCAAATATGAATCAAACTATTAAACTGCCAGTCTTTTTTCCAAATCATACAAACAAAGCGGAATATAAGTTTCATCATCTTGATATACACAGACAGTTAAGGGTCTATCTACATAGAACCAAAGAGTTTAGGAGATCAGACCAATTATTTGTATCTTTTTTGGAGAAAAGAAAAGGAATGCCAGTCTCCAAGATAATGTTATCTAACTGGATTTCAAATTGCATATCTTTTATTTACTCTTCTAATGGCAAAGGACTCCCATTTAAAATTAAAGCTCATTCCACCAGATCTGTATCCACATCTACCGCATTTCAAGCCAGAATTCCAATGGACAGTATATGTCCAGCAGCAACTTGGGCTACCCCTCATACCTTTATTACTCAATGTGAAGTTGTTAAATCTCGCCGTTTATTCTCACTGATGGGTTCAGAGCCGATCCTCGGCTCCGACACGGCCAATAGCAAGCTCAAGGTTTGCCAGTAGCTCAAAACCAAACCCCTTATCCAACAATGCAATGCTGGAATTACCTCAGATCTAGTTTGCGGCGGCAAGAGAGATCTCGGTGATCCAGTTAGCTCGGACCATTTTAGAAACAAATTAACAGCAAGTCTATAAAAAAGTTTTCTTTTTTGTTTAAAATATATAGTGTGTGTTAGTAATATTATATTTACTCTCTAGTTAAATACTTAGATAGTAGAAATAGTTTAAAAGTTAGGGCCTTGTTGGCTTCTTAGTTTGTGTGAGCCTTAAGCCCTTACTTTACTGCCTTTTTCACCAACTATGTCAGATGATAGGGAGAAATCCCATCCCAAATCGGGATTCAAAAAATGCCCAGATTGTGGGCAGAAAATGTCTGTCACTGACAGACATATTCAATGTGTCTACTGTCTGGGGGCTAAACACCTCCAAGACAGCTGTAGCATTTGCCACTCCTTTTCTTCAAGGGTTCTCTTGGAGAGAAGGAGGAAACTTATAGGCAGGGGATTACTACAGCAATCTTTTTCGGAAGTTTTGAGTAGCCATGAGGGTACTAGTACGTCCTCCAAATCCTCAAACTCCAAGTTTTTAGATAAGGTCTCAAAAAAGGCTAAGATTTCAGAAGGAGGGTCATCGGTTCAACAGTCATCGGAACCGAGTGTACCTTTGATTCGGAGCCAGCTCTCAGTATTGGAGCCGGTCTCTGAAGTTCCTTCTTCATCTCTGCTCCAGTCAGCACCTTCGGTGCTTTCAGCCAAGTCTTCAGTCAGCCTTTCAGATTTGGACATGGATCAGCTAGTGCAGAAGCTTTTACAGGCACCAGGACTTGCTAAATTGTTGTCAGCCCCGACCAGCTCATAGATACCAAAGACCATAGAACCGGACTTGTCTACTCCTCCTCCGAGCCGTACTGGACTCTCGGTGCCAAAGGAAATTGAACCGATGGTGGTAGAACCCTTGGAGCCGATACCCGCACCGGTGTTATCGGCTCCATCTACTCGGATGTCCTCGGCGCCGACGCTCTCCCGTTGGGTCTGGGGAGGATAGTCGCACCGACTTGGTGCCGACTCTTCCTCTCGGGGCTTTGGCTCGGATGAGCTCAGCTCCTACCTCAGGCTCGGAGCCCAGAGTTTCGGTGCGGGAGGATCGGACGGTACTCTCAGGTCCATTCACTCTTTCTTGTCGGAGCCATGGTGCGTTCGATGCTATGAGGAGAGTTTTGTCTCCAAAGATAACGTCAGCATAGGTTCAGCTTTCCCTCTCCCCTCAAGCTCCTGTGTCTGCTTCTTCATCTACCAATCCCTCTAAACGTAGCGACCCCTAGCCTCAAGTACCCCCACAGGTCATCCTCTGCTCTTCTGAGACCTCCCCAGATCCCTTACTGAGGAGGTGCCCAGGAAGAGACTGTGCAAGAGGAGGCACTTAGACTCCACACAGGAGTCTTTGACATCTGACACGGACTTAGATGAGTCAGAAGGGTCCCCTCGATCCCCCTCTGAGGATATCTCCTTTGCAGAGATACTATAGATCCTTTCGTCAGAGGGTCGATTGGCAGTCCAAGACCCCTACTGAGGATGAGTCTGTGCTCTTGAAGGCTTTTGGGTCTCAACCTTCCACTTCTTGGGTGTGTCTGCCTTATGACGAGCTCATGGAACTGATCTCTCGTAAGGCATGGGAGTCACCGGAGGCTATAGAACCTGTCCCTCGTAGACCCAATAAATTCATATCTGCCCCAGTGGACAAGACATTTTTGAGAAAAGGAGTGCCTGTTGATGCCATGGTGGTAGATGCAGCCACCAAAAAGGAAGTATCTGAGACATCCTCTTCTATCCATCCCCCTAACAGAGATTCTAGAGTTATGGATAGATATGGGAAGTGCATGTTTAGTTCAGCGACATTTTCTCTGCGATCACTGAACTACTTAACCCATTTTACAAGACTACAGAGAGATCTCCTGAAAGAGCTAGGAGATACTCTCCAGGGTAGGGTAGCTGCAGTTGTGGCCAACAAAGTCAACGCCCAGCTCGCTACTTTAAACTCAGTGGTGAACTCGTCCATGCGTCTCATATTCTGTGGAGATGATGGTTCGAGTAGAGCCACTAGTTTGGGCATTGCTCTTTGAAGACAAGTCTGGATGCGTCTCTGTTCCTTTGCGGAACCCTTTAAGTCTTCCTTTATTAATACCCCATTCGATGGCTCATCACTGTTTGGTCCCAAAGTAAAGGAAACTTTAACCAGGTGTAAGCAGGAAGGCAAGAGCTTATCTGCCATTGGGGTCCGTTTTTCCACCCCCACTCGGCCCTACCCCAAGGGCCCTAGGGGGGGGGACATCGGATACTTGGGTACAAAGCATCATTTCCAGAGGATATTTCATACCGTTCTTTACCCCTCCCATTCCTATAAAGAAAATCCCAGATGTTCCACCCAATCTCAGGGAACAAGCAATTGTAGAGGTCTGCAGTTTGCTAGAAAAAAGAGTCATCCAACCAGTCCCAGCAGACCAAGTCAGATTCGGAACTTACTCAAGATTCTTTTTGGTACCAAAGAAAACAGGGGACTGGAGACCTATCTTGGACCTCAACAGACTCAACCAGTTCGTAAAGAAAGAGAAGTTCCGAATGGTCACGCTCAGTGGTGGCTGGTGACTTCAAAACAAAGGGGGCTGCAGGAGACAGCTAAATGGGTGGGGTCAATGGCAAGGGGTGTGGCCAAGTAGAAAGGGGAGGAGCTATGCTCAAAACCACAAAAACTAACTAAATATAATGGAGTCCAATCAAGACAAAATGAAGTGTAGAAGAATAAAAATATTTCAATGCATTCGCTGCATGACAGCTTACTTAATATCCAGATGGAAACAAAAAGGTTGTGAGGCATGAAAAAATAAATTACTTTTTTAAATACATTAATGGAATGCCAGTCAAAATCAAGTACAAGAAAAATGAGCAGCACTCAACTCAAACCGCTTATTGCACTGCAGTTCTAATTATAATTTATATTCAGCTTTATTAAAGTACCAAGTAACATGCTGAAAGTAGAAATCTCTGATGCCCCCACTTGTAAACATGTTCCTTATCCAAGAAAAGACCTGCTGCCTGACAACTATCTACTTGTTTCATGGGGAAAACATGATCAAAGTAAAAAATGAAAAGCAAACAAGAAATAAGCTCAAGAAACATTGCTTAAAAGGATTACTGTACAGGTTATGGACCACACTATTGGCATTCTGTTTAGTTTACGGGTAAAGCCTGCAGAGATGACTGGAAGTCTCCAAGTGTAATGAGCTTCTTAAAATAATGTAATCCTGTCCTTTATTACAAATACTGTCATATGCATTTCAATACCCAAGGCTTATACATTATCTTGTTAAGTATTCTATACATGGCAACAACAGAAAGGCTTTCAATTTTGGCAATTCTTTAACAGTATGCTTAATGCTTATTAAAGCTTACTTGCATCTTACAATCTCAACCAAGCTTACCTGATGGTCATTAAAGTATTGCTACTTAAACACAAAGCAACAGGCACTCTGAGTAATAAGCATAAATCCACAGTACAAAAAAAAAATGACAGAAACCAGACCATTCTGCAAAACTCAAGGACAGATGAAAAGCCACACTAGTACTTGTGTCTACCTTGGATGGGTGGATACCCTGCACATTTACACTGCATAACTACTCCTTGCCTTGCTTCAACACATCCAGAGTCACTACATGGGGGAGTGGGGTGCAACAAGTATGTCGCAATTTGAAATGTCTCTGGCTGACTGTGATGACCCTGACACATTAGTCATACCTCTCAACCTCAGAGTAAGAAATCTGGACAAAGCCATACAAAGAAGTGGGACAAAGGCCCAAAATAAGGACAATTTTTAAAATATTGCTCTTATCAACGTAGATAATATAATAGGTCTTGCATTAGTATGACTTCTCTGAATGGTATGAAACCTGAAACTCAAATGTCTGTCATTATTTTCTAACTTCAGTCTTTAATGATTTGCCAAAAAAAACAACAATTTTATAAAAAATGGACCAAAAATGTGATGTAAAAATATAAAATAGCCACACAATACAGTTGGGAACCTGTCAAAGAAGGGACACTTTAACATTAGTACTGCTAACTTGAGCAGCTGACAAAATAAAATAATCTACGTGCATTTCTGAAATAAAAGTTATCTATAACTCTAATTATTATATTTATTTCTAAATTGTAAATCCTCCATGTTTTCTTCCGAAATTGCTATTTTGCGGAAGGATTATTATTTGAGCCAAAATCAGAGACAGTTGAGAGGTTTGGCTATGCCTAATTCTATAAAGCAATTTATTTGCATGCACCTCTCAACCTGTTAATGCAATAAATCTGGACAAGGCTAAATATATTGGGGGAACATATAAACAGTACTAAAAATTGCTCTTGTATAAACTTAGACAGTTGATAGAACAACAGGTCTTACTTTAGTATGCATTTTTCTGAAGGTTATGAAGTCTGAAACTCAGTGTGTCATTATTTAGTGACTTAATTCCTAAATGATTTACCAGAAAGCCACAAATTTTATGAGGAACAAACCAAAAATAAGCAAACATCTATTCATTCTTTGAAAATCTGGACAGTTGGGAGGTATAGTTCAGCTGGGGCTGTCTTAAGTTTGCTGCCCTTCCCCATCAAAATCATGGTCAAATGGAGCCTCCCCCTGCAGCCATTCCAATGATCCATTACTTAGCTATTTCACTCCATTTACCATAAACACTAATGTGCATACTGATTTACCTCTATGATAATTTGGACTTCATTTGAAAGTTTTATTTTGCATTTTACAGCACAAACAGTAAGACATCTGCTAAACAAACTTAGCAGTAAAACTTCTCTGCCCTTGAAACTCACATTCATTAAAACAGCATTGAAACCACATTCAAAGAAAATACATTTTACCAGTGGCAGATAAAGATTAATTCTGGGCTGTTTTCAAATCATAGGCCCCTTGCATATGAAACATACATGTGCTCTTTGATACACCTTCCTATTGTTTTGAACATTTTTCCAGTAAACAATGAAACAAAACGCATGCACCAATAATGACAAAACTGCCCAATTCAGAACATTTCCATTATAAAAGTATACTCAAACTTCTGCAGTCCACCATTATCAGTAAATATGCACAATTCTACAGTCCACCATTATCAGTAAATATGCACAATCGCTGAAGTAAAAAAGCCATCTAAATAATTCCACATTAAATAAATCTGTAACTAATGAAGAGGTTGCTGCTAGCAAACACCTTTATATTTCATGGTTTCATCGAAAAATAAAGTGTCTGATGCCCGAGGAATACATTTCGTACATTACATTAAAAATGATAAGCTAGTAATATTGCAATAGGAAATGGATGGCAAACTGATAACAGGCTCATAGTTAGTATCTTAACTTTTTCAGTACGGCAGCATTCACCCCTTGTGGGAGTAGAACCAACAACCTTCTGCATCAGAAGCAAGTACACAATTTGGCATAGTGGTATTGTTGACATCATAAGCAGCACTAAACTTCTCTTCACCTGCAGCTCTCAGCTCCTTGTAAAATATACTCAATACTCAACTGCATCTCAAATTCGCAGCACAAGAAATATGGAAAAAGCCAAATTTATTGGGGTCAAAAGGCCAAAAACCAGGGACACGTTAAACATTGCTTGTATAATCTTGGAAAGTTGCTAGAATAAAATGCTGTGTCAGAGCAACATACAACTATGCCAAATCACCTGCTTTGTGAAAGAAGAATGCTGTGTTAACACCATACATTTTACTGCCAAGGTCCCTGTGCAAAACAGTCAGAGCAACATACCCCTACACCAAATCAGCTGCATTGTGAAAGAGAGGAAGACTGAAACTTAATTGGCTATCATTTAATGAATTCAGTTCACACAAAACACCTGGACAAACCCAGTAATGAGGGAATACAGCCCTCAGACATATTCAGTGAATTCAGTTCTTGCCATAGTTGTCAACCTTAGCACAAAGAAACCTGGACAAAACCAATAATGGGGTAATACAGTCCAAAAAATAAGGACACATTTCAAATATTCATCTTATAAACTTAGAAAATTGCTATTTCTGAAGAATATGAAGTCTGAAATTCAAATGCCTGTCAATTTTACTTCTGACGGAATAAAAACAATTTTCAGAGGCCCAGGGAGAAATACTGCAGACATATGTCTTTGTAAAATGACAGGACACTAGAGCAAATCCACACAAACACAGGGATGAGATGCAGACTCCACACAGAAGGCACACCAGCCAAGAATCAAACCAGAAAACCTATAACTGTGAGGCAACAATGCTACCACTGCACCATCAAATAAAATATATAAGGAATTAAACATTCAGAAACCTGAAGTCTGAAATTCAAATGCCTGTCAATTTGATTTAACATTTGTTAATCAGGACAATCTGACTTGGAATAAAAAAACAATTTTCAGCAGAGGCCCAGGAAGAAATATGCAGACATGTCTTTATAACATGGGAGGACACAAAAGCAAACCCACACAAACACAGAGAGAAGATGCAGACCCCACACAGAAGGCACCCCAGCCAAGAATCAAACCCAAGAACCTGCAGCTGTAAAGCAACAATGCTACCAGTGCACCATCAACTATCAAACATCATAATATTTAGAAACCACAGATATTATGAGGTATAGATCAGATCAAATATGAGGCAAAAATCTGCAATTTTTTTTTTTACAAATGGTGGTGGGTAGGGAATTCAGGTCCTTAACACCTGCATACAAGGTACAGGGTTCAAGCCTGAGCATCTCCACACACCACCATCTGTTCTCTGGGGCATTACACACACACACACACACACACACACACACACACACACACACCAGTTGTACTTACTTTAGTGATTTTAGGTAAGCAAAATAGAAATGCACAAATATATGTACACAAACACGCACATGCCTCCGCATTTACACACACACACACACACACACACACACACACACAGTCAACAGCCACCTTCCTGGACTATGCTAAGAAAGGGTGGTGGGAGGAGCTGACCGCTACTGTTGAAAAATTTCAAAAGCCCCTGTCAGGATGCAGTGAACCTTAACTGTTGATGAGTTATCTTCAGTCAGCAGTGGACTTTTAATGCACTTTCTCATGTCAGCAATGCTAGTGTGGTTGAGATCATGTAGGACAGCTGAAGTTAGTGGACAGGGCTGCTGTACTCAGGTTAAAATACCTCTTCAGTCTTACATAAAAATTAGAAATATTACATCTGGTTCAGTAAACTGAACAGTTGGGTCTCTTATTTTATTTCATTTTTATTATTACTTTTTAAATTTATTTTATTAATTTTAAATGGGCTGATTCACTAGGCCTACCTTCCTCTTTTCAGGGAGTACTATCTGGTTAAACAACCTGCTCAGAGCCAAGGAATAGGCAAAATGCAAATGAAGGATGGGAGATTCAAAGCCAGTACACGATTTTTATTATTATTATTTTTTTGTGTGTTTGCAGGGGTAGTCTACTGATAAAAATGACTATTTGCATGCAGAACCCAGTTGAATAATTTTCACAGTAATTACAAAGAAACGGGGACAGAGGATAAGAGAAGGTAGCAAATGAAATAGATGTACATACAGAGAAGGAATTATAAAAAGTTAAAATTACCAATGTTTTGCAAACAGTTTTCAAAAATTAGAAAGAGACCACTTGCAATTTATTGTCTTAATGCTCTGTGCTAAACTGCCAAAACTTGTAAGGGGAGTACATTTCTCACTCTGCATGGAATCCCCTAAACCAAGACTGGGGAGAGGATATTGTAGCCAATAACTGTTTGCATTTGAAAGTAAAGTTCCTCCATTTAAAAAAAAAAATTCTTGTCCTGCCTTCTTGCTAACTACCTAATTGTTCAGTCTCCGCCACTACTACCACTACTACCACATATCTACCAAGGAGAGACCTGTTTTTCACATAGACATCATTCAGGCAGTCATATACATTTTTTTCCTTTTTTCAGACCCAATCCCCTCACCCCAGCCAAGTGATATGATGGCCTGCTATAATCTTCCCTGTGAATTATGCGCATTCCCACCCATGACCCAAAAAGCTTAACAGAAGGGAACATGTCGCCAGCTTACAGTACTGCATGCTGTACACCTCTTTCTACACTAGTTATCAGCATTGCATCAATTGGATTTCTTTCCTCCCACAGGACAGGTGAGCTGACCCTGGCAGATAAGTCCTAGTCCCCTAACTCTAACAGCACACAAACGGTTAATCAGCCTCTAGTTATCTAATTTACGATCTGTGCTTCACTGTTCTGTACTATGCCCTTCTCTGCAGTATTTTACTTATCTATGCTAACTTAAACCCAATCCCTCCCCCTTCCCCTAACCTCAGCCATAACCATTAGGTCTCTAAACATTAGGTACCTTTTCCCTAACAGTACCATTAAACAAGATGCATAAAAAGTACACTCACAAGCATAAAATTAAGCATATTCTCTTCACTAACCCATAGTCTAACCCTAACTTACAGACAGTCATGTGTGCGTGTGTTCTTTCTTCTTTCTTCTTTTTTCTTCTTCTTCTTCTTCTTTCTTCTTGTTCTTCTAGGCACAGGCTGCACAGCTGACAAATCCACCCAAATATGTAAAATCCGATTCCCAAATCCAAGGCAAAAACAAAACAAATAAAAAGTATTCACAAAAAAAAAAGTAAAAAGATCACGAAACAATCCGCAAACTCACAAAACTGAAGCTAACTGAACTGACTGATTCTCGCTCTTTTCCCAGCACATAAAGCCCGGGAAGGGAGCGACAACCAATCAGCAGCATTTAGCCCAGCAAGCACGTCATGACGTGCCTGCGGACGTCGCAGTCCGAGCCCCTTCCATATCTATGCGGTTTGTGTCTCAACCGCATAGATTTCTGGGAAGTTCTGGGCATCACAATGATGCCTTCTTTGCTCCTCCGGGCTGCAATGAAAACATTTCAGCAAGAATTTAAAAAAAAAAAAAAAACGCTGTTGCGATTGAAGCGCGCAATGCGCATGCGCGTAATTTCGAGTCGCGGACTCGAAATTTAAAGTAGAAAAACAGATTTTTTTTTTTTTTTTTTTTACATAAAAAAAAAACAAAATAAACTACTCAGCTGTCTAGCTGAGGGGTCTGCAGTCCGGCAGCCCGATGCCACGAGCCGCCCCTGGTCATGCTTCAGTCCATTCTTCCCTTCTAAGGGAAAGGCGATTGGATGTGCTCCTTAGATCTCAAGGATGTGTACTATCACTTAAAGATGAACAGACGCTCCAGAGACCATCTGCGCTTCCGGCTGGGAGTCAATCATTACCAGTTTCGAGCCCTGTCCTTTGGTCTCACTACAGCCCCCAGAGTGTTCACCAAATGCATGGCAGTGGTCACGGCTCACCTGAGGCATCTAGGATTCCAGGTGTTTCCATACCTAGACAACTGGCTCCTCACCGCTACCACCAGGCATCAATTGACTCAGGCAACACAATACACTCTGACACTGCCATTAATTAGGCATTACAATCAACTTCGAAAAGTCTGCCTTATCGCCATCTCAGCATACCGTTTTTATAGGAGCAGAGTTAGATACCTCAACTACCACTCTACGTCTCCCTATCGAAAGAGTCTCTGTTCTCCGCCAAAATGTCAGCTCACTGGTGTCGAAGAATAAAGCTACAGCAGCGGAGGTATTGAAAGTACTAGGTTTGATGGCGTTAGCAATCCTGGCTATACTACTAGCAAGGATGCATATGCGAATTCTTCAATGGCTCCTCTTCGCTCAGTGGTCTTATCAGAAACTACCAATGCACCACATGATTCTTATCTTGCAGGAGAGACCTTCGGTGGTGGTTGACATCTCTTCATGTCACAATCGGAAGACCTTTTGCCCCCCCCCCCGTAGCCACTGTGACCACGGACGCTTCCCTGATAGGGTGGGGGGGGGCATTTTCAGGGAAAGGCTGCCCAAAGCACATGGACAGATCAAGAAGCACATCTGCACATCAATGTTCTAGAGTTGAGAGCGGTACTTCTGGTGTTGCAGTACTTTCAGGACTCTCTCCCTCTAGGGAGTATTGCAGTTCAGACCGACAACATGTTAGTAGTCTGGTACGTGAACAAGCAGGGTGGAACCAAGTCTTACTCCCTTTGCCGAGAAGCCCTCAGGAGCTGTATCGTCCCAGCGTTTTCTGTTAGCAACGCACATCCCGGGGAAATCCAACATGATAGCGGACAAGCTAAGCAGGGCAATATTATTCCCTCATGAGTGGTCTCTCAAACAACAGGTTGCGGAGTTGATTTTCCGCAAATGGGGCCAGCCTTGCTGCAACCTTTTTGCCAGCCACATCAATTCAAAATGCAGAAGCTACTTTGCCCTAATACCACCTCCCAGTCATACCCTGAGAGACGCACTTTTACACGATTGGTCCCTGGGTCTCCTTTATGCATTTCCACCCTTCCCATTAATACCCAGATTTTTACAGAAAGCAAAATCGCTGGGAAGGACTGTTATACTCATAGCCCCCTACTGGCCTCGACAGATTTGGTTTCCGTTTCTCCACCATCATCTGTTGGAAGATCCATGGATCCTGGACCCAGTTCCGGACCTTCTGACTCACCCGTCAGGGGATCTTCATCCTTCTCTGCAGTCCCTCAAACTGACTGCTTGGCTAATCCACTTCCCCTAATTGCCAGGCTTCATTCAATTTCAGAAGATACAAGACAGATTATTTTATCTTCTCACAAGCCATCTACCAGGAAATTATATGGCAATAAATGTAAAAGGTTCTCAATTTGGGCCAACACGCAGAACATTGACCCTTTCCGAGCTCCGCTCTCTTCGATCTTAGAATTTCTAACAAAGCTTTTTAAGGAAGGGGCAGCAGCTGCTACAGTTCGAGTTCAAGTTAGCTGCTATCTCAAATTTTCACCTTGGTCTTGGTGGCTCAGATATTATGAGCCATAAATTATCTAAAACCTTCCTTAAAGGCGTTCTTTATATGAGACCTCCGATCAAAATTCCCTTTTCTCCCTGGAATTTAAACCTTATGCTGTCTCAAATTATTCTTCCCCCTTTTGAACCAGCATCTTCTTGTGATTTAAAATTTTTATCTTGGAAAACAATATTTCTTGTGGCCATTACGTCTGCCCGCAGAGTGTCAGAACTTCAAGCATTATCTATCAGATCACCCTACATGATCTTCCATGCTGATAGAGTATCTCTCAGAACAAACCCCTCATTTTTACCTAAAGTCTGTTCTGAGTCAAATATCAATCAGGTCATTGAACTGCCAGTCTTTTTTTCCCAACCACTCAAGCAAATTGGAATACATGCTGCACAAACTTGATGTTCACAGACAGCTCAGATTTTATCTTGATAGAACTAAGGATATTAGGAAATCAGACCAACTTTTTGTATCCTTCTCAGAAGCAAGAAAAGGCAATCCAGTGGCTAAAACAACTTTAAATGGTTATCCGATTGTATATCCTTTGTTTATGAGAATGTGAGCATGCCTTTAACGCACAAACCAAAAGCTCATTCTACCAGAGCTGTCTCTACCTCTTCTGCTTTTCAAGCTAAATTGCCCCTTGACAATATTTGTGCTGCAGCCACTTGGTCTAAGCCTCATACCTTTATCACACATTACAAAGTAGATAGGGCTTCAAGGGACAGGTCTTCCTTTGGTACTACGGTACTGAAGAACATACTCCCATGAGCCACCCAAGGTTGAGGGTGCTGGGGACGCTACCCATCAGTGAGAATAAATGGCGAGATTTAACAACTTCACATATAGAAGTTATGTACTTACCATAACATTCCATGTGAGTTGTTTATCTCGCCTTTATTCTCACGTCCCTCCCTCCTTCCCCCTCCTGGCTGACTGTTGACTTAGAGGCTAGTACCATCATGATTATTCAATATTACTTCTTTCCCTTTGGGAAGTGTTCTTTGTGTATATATATATATATATATATATATATATATATATATATATATAAGGGTATGTATATGTTGTGTGTGTGTGTGTGTGTGTGTGTGTGTATATATATATATATGTATATATGTATATTTATATATGTCTATAATGTTATTCACAGCAAACAAGATCTGAGGTAATTCCTGCAGTGCATTGTGGGATAAGGGGCTTGGTCTCGAGCTACTGGCAAACCTTGAGCTTGCTATCGGCCATGTCGGAGCCGAGGTTCGGCTCCGAACCCATCAGTGAGAATAAAGGCGAGATAAACAACTCACATGGAACGTTATGGTAAGTACATAACTTCTATTTACAAATTAGACTTGGCCTCCAGGGGTAGAGCCTCCTTTGGTTCCACGGTTCTTAGGATTATATTCCCATGAGCCACCCAAGAAAAAGGTGCTAAGGACACTGTCCCATATGTAAGAATGAAGGCGAGATAGGACTACAGAACATAAAGAAGTTATGTACTCACCATAATGTTCCATGTTTGTAGTCCATCTCGCCCTTCATTCTTACGAACTCACCCAACTACCCCATCCATGTATCCTTGGAGGATCTGGAGACAAGATAATGTCTAGCTTCCTTAGGGTTGGAGACCTTTCATCTTTGTTTTTCCTTGTGGAAATACTTTATATCACTTTTATAGACAGCAGCAAACAAGATCTGGAGATTAGTACTAGTGCGTTATGGGATACCTACCTTGCCACGAGCCACCTTAGAGACTTTGAGCTTTGTAATTGGCTGAGTCAGAGCTGAGGATTGGCTCCGAACCCATATGTAAGAATGAAGGGCGAGATGGACTACAAACATGGAATGTTATGGTGAGTACGTAACTTCTTTTTCTGATGCTGTCAATTTTCATTCTATCCTCA
Organism: Protopterus annectens; assembly: GCF_019279795.1. Lineage (NCBI taxonomy): Eukaryota > Metazoa > Chordata > Ceratodontiformes > Protopteridae > Protopterus > Protopterus annectens. The sequence continues at coordinate 1,984,842,855 of NC_056726.1, forward strand.
ACTGCTGGGTTTGGATCCTATACTCGGATCTGACTCAGCCATTACTTTGGCTTGTGGCCACCAAAAAGCTCTTGAGCTCGTCCCTTACCCGTAATGCACCAACCCCTAACATACCCATGATCTTGTTTGCTGCTTTCATGAATAGACGTGGTCATCTTGAGCTTTTGAGCGACATTGCTTTATATAAGTGTTTTTCTATTTATCTTTAGAAAACTTATTTCTAGTTATCCTCCCTTCTCTTTACACATATTGTAGCTATTTTTTACCATAGTTGGTACACCTCTCGTGTACTTCTCGATACCAATGTTAGTTACTATTTCTCCTTTTACTCGCTATCTCTCTGTATTTATAAACCACTTTTCCTGCTATTATTTCACTTTTTTTCCTTCCTTGTGCAGGATGTCTGAAAAAAGTCTTTCAGGATTTAAAAAAATGCCAGAAGTGTGGACACAGATTGCCCTTGTCTGATGCCCACACTCTATGTGTCTATTGCTTGGGCCCAGACCACTTTCAGGTTGAGTGTACTATTTGTCAGAATTTTAATCTGCATGTGATAGCAGACAAAAAAAAAACAAGCTGATTTTGAAGGGTTTACTTACAACTCCCTTCTCAGAAGTTATTGCTGAGATTCAATCTCCAACCCCAAAAGGAAAGGAGCCTTCTAGTATGTTTCCGAAGCCATTTGTATCTTCTACTCCATCTTCTTTGGAGCTGCCTAAAAAGAAACATAAGCTAGATATGAACGCTGCTGCAATCTGACCTCCATTGGATCTGACAAAACCTTCCTCGGATCCAAGCACTTTGTATCGGATATTATTACCCAGGACAAGATATTCACCTCGTCTGGATCCAGTTCCTTCAAGAGTCATCATCATTATCAGCCCCCTTTTTCCCATTTTTCTACATGGGGTCGGGGTATCATAATAATTGTCGCCAACTCTCTTGATTCAGTGCCACACTCCTGCCTTCTTCAACATTCGTGCCTGAATGTCGCAGATCTTCTTTCACACAATCCATCCACCTCTTTGCTGGACGTCCTTGCTTCCTCTTACCTTCTTCCTGTCTGTCTCAAATCTTCCTCACCAGATTGTCTTCTGCTTTTCTACACATTTGCCCAAACCACCGTAATCTGTTCTCTTTGATCTTTTCTGCAATTGGAGCTACTTTAGCTTCTGCTCTTATGTCTTCATTTCTTCGTCTGTCCCACAGTGTGCATCCTACCACCTTTCTCAGGCACTTCATTTCCATCACCTCTAGCATCTTCAACTGTTCTGCCTTTACTGCCCAGGTTTCTTTGCCATACAGTAGTACTGGTCGCACCACTGTCTTGTACACCTTACTTTTCAGCTTCTTTGGCATTCTTCTGTCATAGATTACACCTGATACTCTATGGCAGTTGGCTGCAGCCCCTCTAATTCTAGCTTTGACCTCTTCATTCAGACTACTCTTCTCCTCAACTACCTCTCCCAGATACTTGAAGCTGTTTACGTGTTCCACTATCTTCTCTTCTATCTCTATTCTCAGCTTCTTCTGATTTCCCCAATTTGATGCCATTACCACCGTCTTATCTGTGCTTAGTTTCATCTCATGCGCCTTCAGATTTGCATTCCATTCTCCTATCCTTTGCTGAAGTTCTAGCTCAGAGTCTGCCTGTACTGCCACATCATCTGTATACAGCAGCTTTGTTGATTTGTCCCCTCCAACCTGTTTGCTAATGTAGTGCATCACCAGTATGAACAACAGTGGGCTCAGTGCTGAACCTTGATGTACACCCACTCCCACTGGGAACCCCCTCTGTGAGACCGAACACTGTTCATACTTGAGTCATTGGGTCCTTGTACATAGCCTGCACTAATTCTACCAATGTTTCTGGGATTTCAAACCACCGCAGCACTGACCATATTAGCTTTCTTGGGACCTTGTCATATGCTTTCTCCAAGTCTAAGAATGCCCAGTTGGACTTTCTCCTCATCTCTAGCTTCTTCTCAAGTATGAGTCAATACTGCTCATCTCCCATATTACATTCTACTACTCTGCGTATCCGTTTATCAATTACCCTCTCCAGAACTTTCATGCAGTGTGATAGGAGTTTGATGCCTCTGTACTGCCCACAGTTGTGAATGTCTCCTTTGTTCTTGTACACTGGCACGAGTATGCTTATTCTCCAGTCATCTGGGATATGCCTTTCTCTCCACACTGCTATTAGCACCCTCAGGAGCCATTTCTCCCCATCTCACCCAGCATCTTTATCATTCATATCTGCTGTGACCTCATCTGCGCCTATTGCTTTCCCAGACCATCTTCCTTAGTGCTGCTCTTACTTCTTCTAGGGTGGGCGCCTCTTCTTCTCTCATTGTAGGCTGTTTCAGGTGCTGTACAGCTTCTGTGGGGTTTTCTTCATGCAGAAGCTGCTGGAAAAACTCCTTCCATCTGCCTTTGATGTCCTCTGGACTGGTGAGCAGGTTGTTGCTGGCATCCCTTATGAAGGGTGTCTGACTATCTTCTTTATCTTTCTGTCTTTGCCTTGCAACCTGATATAGTTTGTGCCCCTTACTGAGTTACTTTCCAGAAGTTGGTATAGTGTCTCTGATGCCCTATTCTTTGCTATTGCAACTTCTTTCTTAGCTTCCTTATTAGCCAACCAGTAGTCCTTCCTAGCCTGGTCAGTCTTTTCTATCTCCCACTTCTTCTTGCTCTCCTTCTTTCTTTCAATGACTTCCTGGACTTCTGCATTCCAATACCAGCTTTCCTTATGTGCCTTATTTCCATACTTGGCTTGGCCACATATCTTTTCTGTAGTCCGAACACATGCTGTTTTTAGGCGCTGCCATTCTTCTTCTTCAACTCCACCTATTTCCTGCTTTTCTTGGGCTCCTAGAGCCCTGAGTAATTCCTTGAACTGTTGTACTTTCACTCCAGTCAACTTCCAGGTCTTCAGCCTGGTCTCTGTTGACCTTAGAGCCTTCTCCGACCACTGCTTGCACCTGATTGTGGCAACTAGTGGTTTATGCTATGGGCCAACTGTTTCACTGGGGATAACTTTGCAATCATGGATTCTACCACAGTGCCTTTTCCTTACTAGGAGGAAGTCTACCTGAGTTGCATGTTGACTACTCTTGTATGTGATCTTGTGACTGTCTCTCTTTCTGAACCATGTGTTGGCTACTATCAAGCCATTTGCCAGATAGAAGTCTAGAATGGCTTCTCCTTCTTTATTCCCGTTGCCCCACCCATGTGGACCCAGGCAGTCCTCATATCGTGTTCTGTCTGTCCCGATATGTGCATTCAAGTCACCCATTATCAACACCAATTCATGTTGTCCTGCTTTATCTAATAGGTCCTGCAACTGCTGTCTGAATGCACTCTTGTCCTCACTATCACAACCCTGCTGTGGGGCATAGGCTGAGATTATGAATAGTGCCCTATCATTACACTGGAGTATGACTGCCATGAGTCTGTCATTAATTCTGATAATATCCCTTACTGCCTTCTGAAGCCTCTCTCTCACCCCAATTCTTACACCATTTCTAGCCTTCCCTCCACCTGAGTAGTAGATTCTGGATCCAAAGCCAGGTGGCTTTGCTGCACTGCCCTTCCATCTCATCTCTTGGATACATAGGATGTCCATCCTCCTCCATATCATCATGTCATCCACTTCCAAGTTGCATCCGGTCAGTGAACCTACATTACGTATAGCAATTCTCATTTTATGTTTGGCAGGTTGGTTGGTTTTACGGCCAGCTTTCAGTCAGCAGAGCTATCCCAGGTAACCCAGGCTGGGCAACTAGACAATGGCCATCCAGTAGCTTATTGACCCAGGGCTGCTGGGCTTTATGGCAGGTACACACTGACCAATAAGGGCACATAGACCCCTCCCACTGTTAGCACAGGTCCCTGGTACAGGTCAGAGTAGGCTGGGTCCTCAACCCACTTAACACCGGTAACTGCCCATGCCAATTTTTGGCGACATTAGCCAACATGACCTAATCACCTAGAGCCATATTTTACACTGTTGAGTGGCTAACCCTGCCACGGTGTGCAGTCTGTAATCCGTGTTCTCCTATCTTGAGGATACTTTGCATCACAGTAGATGCCCAAAGTGGTTGGTCTATACAACTCTTTCCCCTATAGGGCACCATGTAGAGTTTGTGCTGCTGCCCGCAGCTCCATTCATTGGTTAGTTTGAGATGGAAACACTCGGCATGTTTTTTGGACATGGGAGAAACCCCACGAAGACACAGGGAGAACATGCAAACTCCAAACAAGCATTGTTCGGAGCTTAGGATCGAACTTTGTACTTTGTGCATGGGTGGCAAAGAGCTTAACCACTAAGCCATCTGGTCTTCAAGAGTATCTTCTCCCTTTCTGGAACAAAGGCACTCTAAGTCTCTTTCCTTGACTTCCTCTTGATCTTCCAGAAGTCTAACCAAAGGTGATGTGGACTGGATGATGAGGCGATTTCTCTCGGTGCAGATTCGGATGGGAATTCTCCTGACTCCTATCCCTTTGGGTCAGAAAGCCCTTCCTGCTACCACTCCACTGATTACAACTCCTTCTCTGATCCAGCTGATTGTTTCGGAGGCCCTGGTTCTGAGCCTTTCTGGTCCGTATGGTTCAGATCCGAAGACATTATCTTTTGATCCTAAGCTGTCTCTGTGTGCACTGGCTCCAGTGTCTTCTGAGCCAGATGACTCTTGGAGACAAAGCACCCCTGTCATATCTGAGCTGTTGGAGTCAACTCCAAAGTTTTCAGAGCTGTCTGTGGCCCTTGGAGCCTCGGCATTGGACAGCTCCGCTCCAACTTCTGCCTTGGGTAGATTGCCTTCTGGGCAGAGGGAATTAATGTGCTAGAAGCCTGGCTTCTCAGCTCCATTGTCTTCCTTCTCCCCAGAGGATTCTGCCTTTGAGGTAGTGAAGAGAATTTTCTCTGCTTCTGCAAAAAGGACAGATCCTACTTCGTCGGATCTTCCCTCTGGATCCCAGATACCTCTGTGCCTTGAGCCACATTATTCTATACTACAGGGACAGCCAGCTCAAAGTCTCCAGGCCACCCAGCAGGCTTTTACAATGTCTTCCAATACTTCACAGGAGCATCCCATCCAGGAAGTCCCTAGGAAGAGGAAGTTCAAGAGGAGGCACTTGGACTCCCCTTAAGAGTCAGTCATCAAGGATACTGATTTTGATGAAGGAAAAGGGTCTGCAAGATCACCTCCTGAAGACATCTCATTAGGAAACATTCTTGAGATATTTAAAAGAGTAGTGGTTGGTCCCCTGATAACCCTTACCTAGAGGAATCAGTATTTCTGGAGGCCTTTGTAGCTGGCCTGTCTACCTCCTGGGTTACTCTGACTCCCAATGAGCTCATTGACGTGATCTCTAAGTGAGTGTGGAAGGAGCCTGATTCAGTTGAGCCAGTCTCCAAGAGAACAGATTGGATACTGGCTCCATCTGTAGGCAGGGTACTCTGGAGTAATGGCGTGCCTGTAGATGCTATGGTCATAGCAGGGGTCACCGAGAAGGAACCTGCTGAGCAGAGTTGCTCTGTCCATCCCCCTAACAGGGAGTCTAGGGCATTTGACAGATTTGTGAAGTGTGTGTATGCTTTAGCGCCCTTTGCCCTTAGGTCGCTTAACTACTTGGCACACATTAAAAGACTGCAAAGGAACTTGATCAAGGAATTTTTGAAATCCCTTTCAGGGACCACTACGGCCAAGGCTTAAACTTCTGTGGCCTCACAGTTGGCTACCCTTCAATCTATTTCACATTCGTCCATGAGGCTTATCTTGCATGCGGCTGACGGTGCCTCAGAGGTGACAGGTTCAGACATTTCCATCAGGAGGCATGCCTGGATGCACGTGTGTGATTTTGTGGAACCCTTCAAGTCATCATTTGTCAGTGCACCCTTTGATTGCAGTTTGTTGTTTGGCCCTAAAGTTAAAGACACACTCTCCAGGTGTGAGAAAGACAGAAGGACACTGTCTGCAGTGGGCGTATGTTTTTCAGCTCCTCAAAGATCCTTTTCTAGGAATCAACAAAGTGGATGAAAGATGTGGTTCAGAAAGTCACAGGGTCCTTTCCAAGATCCACATAGAGATAGTTGTCCCAGGGGCACAGGGGATAGCTGAAATGTAGGACAACACCCTTGCGACAGAGGAGGCTCACAGAACCAAGGGTCCACATATTCTTTCTCTGATAGACCCTATCAGCGCTTCTGAAATTAGACCTGATTGTCCTCCTCTGTAGACAATCAAGGGTCGACTATCCCTGAACCAGAAAGCCTGGCTAGACATCACAAAAGATACATAGGTGCAGAGGAGTGAGCCAGTGAGTTTCCATGTGACAGAGCAATGGATGGCACAGGATGAAATTGAAGAGAATGTGCCACAGGAAGATGCTATAGAACTTTCTATAGAATGCCGACAGGAAATAGAAAACAGAAAATGTGCCCTCAGTTTAGAAGAAAATAAGTTAAGAAAAGAGTTGCTTGATTTAATAGAGATAGATAGACATATTAAGATCAATGAAATAAATAGACTTCAGAAGGTCAATAAAACCCAGAAAGTCAGAAGTTTGATAAAAGAAATGAACACAGTAATTAGGACTGTCTATACAGATCCATGCGATATAACAGAAGTAAACAGGATATATTACTGTGCAGCTAAATTAATATGCTGAAGTTCTACCACAAGAACACAGGATACTGAGGGAAAGGAAGGGGTGAAATCAAATACCAGTATTGAATAGAGAAAACTATAAAGCAATTAAGACATGGTGTCATCGTTAGAGGAGTATAGAAGAGGGAACAGATAAAAAAATACTTAGAAAGATAGACATGATAAAAGCAATGCACAGTATTAGAACAGATCAGGACCTGTCATTAAGTTTCACAAATAAAGTAAAAATCTCAGCGCAGGCAGAAAAACTTATAAGATATAAATATAAAGGAAAAGTACAAAATAAGCAATTTATTGATGACCCAAAAAGTTTTATAGAGAATTGGGAAAAAGGCAAAAGGAATTGAAAGCCCGCCAAAAAAGAAGAAATAGATATGTTTTGGAGAATTGTAAAGATCCTGTGGAACATAACAAAACTGCTACATGGATAGAAGAAGCAAAAGAAAGAATAAGAAGTATAAAGGTACAGGATAAGAAATGGGATGAAGTAACAGTCAGAGAAATGGAAACAAATTTAAGAAAAGCCTCTAACTGGAAAAACCCCAGGACAAGATGCAGTACCTAACTTCTGGTTAGCACTATTAAACATCTTTGCAGAAAGATTTAGCCATGAGTAAGAACTATTTATATGCACACCCCGAACAGACACCAACCTGGCTAACAGCAGGAAAAACAATGCTCCTACAGTACAACTCTTTTGAGTGTATACCTTTAACTCCTAGTGGGTGTGGTCTGAGCCTTTAAAAATTAAGTTATCACCTTACAATTCCAACAAATACTCATTGACAGAGGTCAGATATCAATACAGTTGTGTTTGCCATCATGTATGCTTCAAGATAAAATATTCTGATACCTTGTATGTAGCATGATTTTGGAATTATTAATACAATATGAACAAGTAATATTTGACGCCTAGAGGAGCAGTAGGAGGTAACTGCATATGCACCTGGAGGCGTCGCTCGGATGTAATGAGAGTGAACCTGCAAACCACCCTAAAAATTATAGACCAATAGCCTGCCTTCTGTCGACGAATAAACTGTACACTGGAATTGATGCCAACAGAGTTTATAGTTATTTATGGATTCATGGATAAAAGAGTGCTTAAAATGTATAAGATACAACCTACCCTGATCGAACACATTACAGTGACCATGAAACAGTGGTAGACCACTTTGCAATTAAGCCATGATAAAGGACAAACTATTATTCCAGGGATAAAAATTCAAAGGTGGATATTCCAGGGTGACTCTTTGTCACCGCTGCTATTCTGTCTTCCCTTAATCCATTAAGCTGTCTACTTTACAGCTTAGGCCATGGCTATAATTTGGCTCCTAGAAAACAACAGAGTAGAAAGACTTCTCATCATCTCTTTGTCGATGATTGAAAACTGTATAGCTCATCAGATCAGGAACTGAAAGCACAACTGCAAGTTGTTAAAACCTTTTCAGATGATGTAAGAATGTCATTTGGTCTTGAGAAATGTGCAAAAGCAACCTTTAAAGCAGAAAAACTGCAGCACCAAGAAAACATCAGATCTGAAGTAGTTTACTTCATTTGATCTTCAACCTGTGGGAGTACAGATCCGGATTGGATCCGAGCCAGCAACTTCACAAGCATCTGCTCTGAGCTCCAAGCTCCTCCCCCTACCCACAATACACCACCACCACCTTCCTTCCCTCAGATCTCGTTTGCCGCAGCTATCGCTTGCATCGTGGTCTCTGAGCTCCGAGTGTTGTGAGCAGTTATTTGAAGCTTCAAGTTAAATTCAATAGTTGTATGTGTGTGTGTGTGTGTGTGTGTGTGTGTGTGTGTGTGTGTGTGTGTGTGTGTGTGTGTGTGTGTGTGTCTGTGTCTGTGTGTGTTTTGGCCTCAGCATATATGGTTCCCCTTTCTGTGGCCTTATCTTCTGCACCCACCATAGGTTCTGGATCTCACCCTGGACCTCCTCAGTCACCTGTCTGGGTTATCTCTTCTGAATTACTAGGCCCTAAAACTAACCAAGCATCTGATGTTGTCAATTTTCATTCCATCCTCAGAGTATGGGTTCTGTTCCAATCCTCGAAATTGACTCGGCTGTTACTACAGATCGCTGTAAATAAAAACCTATCGAGCTTCGCCCTTACCCATAATGCATCTATCACAGTTACACAGATCTCATTTGCCACTTTTCATTGTCAGACATGGTGCCAATTGCTCTCGAGCAGATAAGTAAATTCTTTATTTCCTTTTCATCTTTCAGCTAAATATTGTACCTTTTTCTACTTAACTCTCATGTTTGATTACAGTTAACTATATTTCTTCACCTTTACTAATCCCTTACCTGGTTTAAAGTTAGTGTTTAAGTTTCTGTTCTTTCCTTTCCATACACCTAGGTTTATTTTTCATGTCATTGTTGATATCTTTCTCCTACACTTTGTGTAGCCTTTCTATCATTGTTGATATATGCTTACATTTTACTAATTTCCTATTAAAAAAAAATAAAATCTTTCTACACCCTTTCCTTTACTCTGTGTGTGTGTGTGTGTGTGTGTGTGTGTGTGTGTGTGTGTGTGTGTGTGTGTGTGTGTGTGTGTGTGTGTTTTTTTTTCCTTTTCCTCCTCTTGCTGGTGCATCGTGTTAAAAAAGTTAGTTGGTAGTTAGTTAGACCCCCCCCCCCAGCTGTCTGTCTATGTGTGTGTATCTTGAGCTTGTGGTGGGTTGGTGCGTGGCCTTGTGTCTCTGTTTTTTTAGGATGGCTGATCAGTCTATACAAGTATTTAGAAAGTGCACAGAGTTTGACCCTAAATTGTCACCAGCCGATGGCCACACTCTGTGTGTTTGCCTAGGAGCAGCCCATCTTTCTTCGGGCTGTAGCATTTGCGCGGGCTTTAATATGCGAGCCCTAAAAGATCATAGGTCAAAACTGGTAATGAAGGGTCTCCTTTCTGTGATGGAGGTGGCTGCCTCCACTACCTATTCAGTCACGGCTATGACCGCTTCTTCAGTGCCCTCCATCTCCGCCTCTCCCTCCCAGGCTGGGACTTACCCTCCTGCATGTAGGCCTGTGGAAGGAGAGCCTCGTAGGTGCAGAGAGAAAGAGAGAGAGCACAAAGCAGATAGGAGGAAGAGGTCCCTGGACCATTCGGCTTCGGCCGGGCCTCCTCCAAAAATACAGGCAGCACATCGACCTGACTCCCCTCGGCTCCAGTTGCCCAGGTTGTCGTAGAACAGGAGGTGCCTAGGTCATCTTCAGCATACCGACCAGCCAGGTCAGAGTTTGTAGCAACGTCGCAGTCCACCCGCAGTTTATCCAAAGCTGACATGGATAAAATGATGAGGAGATTTATTCATACACAAATCCATATGGGAGTCTTGCCAGCCCCCTCTCCCTTTGGAGAAGGTAGCTCGCTTCCCTTCTTTACACTTTTCTCCAATCCATCCTCCGGTTTCGGAGTATCTGGATCCGAGAGGCTTCGGAGTCAGGGGGCTGGCGCCAATGGTACCTGTTACCTTGACGCCGACAGTTACCTGGAGCTCATCGGACCTGACTAGCTCGGATCCAAGCAGATGTCAGAGCCATAGCCTGGGCAAGGGGGTGGAATTTTTCCCGTTGGCACCGACCTTGTCAGGTCACGGCCATCTCCTCGGTGCTCTGTCTTCTTCGGGCTTGACTCTGATCCCCTCGTCAGATCTGGGTAGAGCAGCTCCCTTACTGACATCCTAGGAAGCTCGCTCACCCTCGGCATTTGACGTGGTGGAAAGGGTTCTCTCCAGTGGATCGAGACCCCTGACTATCTCTTTGGATTCCGCCCCAACTCCCTCTGCTTTAGGTGCAACTCCCGTCATTTTACCAGAGGGACAGCCCATTCTCGAGGAGCCCTAGACGGTTCACATTGAGGAACATCAGGTGGTTTGCGAGCCTGCTCCAGGGAGCCCCACCAGAGAGGTTCCTTGCAAGCATACGTGTAGGAGGAGGCACTTGGACTCCTCTCCAGAGTCCCTCACTGTGGAGGAAGGGGAAGGTTCCCCCAGATCACCTCCCAAGGAAGTCTCCTTTGGAGACATCATGAAACTATTGCGCCACCGGGGAGGTTTTCCACACCAGAACCTTCCTTGGATGAGTCTGTGTTCCTGAAGGTCTTCGGCACAGGCCCGTCTACTTCTTGGGTGTCCCTCCCCCTCCCACGGATCCCTTAGTGAACTTGGTCACCTCCCAGGCTCGGAAGGAACCGGACACCACCAATTCCAAAGTGCCCTGATAAAATTTTAAGCCCCTCTGCAGACAGACCTGCTTGGAATAAAGGGTCCCCAGTAGACGCTATGGTAGTAGCAGCCGCCACCCACAAGGAACTAATTCAGTTCCACGGTTCATCTCCCTGACCGAGAGTCTGGGACGATGGATCGCCTAGGGAAGCAGGTGTATGCGTCAGCAACCTTTTCTATAAGGGCATTGAACTATCTAACCCATGTTACATGACTACAGCGCGACCTGGTCAAGGAACTAGCTGAGTCGCCCCTACAGTCTATGTCACAGGAGGACAGGCGTATGTTCTCCATGAGGATGGCCACCTTGAAAACAGTCTCTAATATGTCCATGCACCTCCTCTTGCATGCTACCGAGGGAGAGGCTAGGGTGTCTGGGACTGGCATTGCCATGAGGTGTCACGGCTGGCTCAGATTGTGTCATTTCATGGAACCTTTTAAGGCATCTTTTGCGAATGCCCCTTATGACAGCTCTTCCCTATTTGGAAAGACTGTCTATGACACTTTGGTCCAGAGTGAAAAGGATGGGAAAACACTGTCTGCTGTCTGGATCCGCTTCTCGAACCCTCAAAGATCCTTTTCTTGGAATCAGTGAGGGCAAAAGAAGATGTGGTTCTGGAAGTCTCAGTATTCCTGGGACACTCAGGACTCTTCTTCCCCTAGAAGCAGACGGGGACCAGACAGATGCCGGCCCAGAAGCAGAGAGGGTCCGAGGAACCTTTCTCGGAGAGGCCCATGCAGCAGCCCTGAGGGGTTGCCCGACTTCTCTGCTCTGGATGCAGTCGGGGGTCGCCTGTCATTGCACCTAATGGCATGGGAGTCTGTGTCATCAGACCATTGGGTGCTTCAGACAATATCCAGAGGTTATTCAATCCCATTTGTGATTCCTCTCACTCCACCCAAATACCTCCCAGACGTACCACCCGCGCAAAGGGAGGCAGCGACACTAGAGGTAATCAAGCTGCTAAAGAACCAAGCCATCAAACCTGTCCCCCGAGATCAGTCTGGATCGGGCATCTATTCCAGGTTCTTTTTGATGCCAAAAGAGACAGGGGACTTAAGGCCCATTCTGGACCTGTCAACCCTGAGCCTGAAAGTTGCCAAAGAGAAGTTCAAGATGGTCACTTTGCAGTCCATCCTGCCTTACCTGCAAGACAGCGACTGGATGTGCTCGATAGATCTCCAGGATGTTTACTATCACATAAAGATGCACAGAAGCTCCAGGAGGTTCCTCCGCTTTCGGTTAGGGGCCAATCATTACCAGTTTCGAGCCCTACGCTTTGGTCTCACCACAGCCCCCAGGGTGTTCACCATGGTAATGGTGGTGGTTTTGGCTCACCTGAGGCTTCAGGGAATCCTTACCTGGATGATTGGCTCCTTGCTGCTGCCACCAAGCGCCTACTTTGTCAAACCAGAGACTATTTCCTACGTCTTGCACACCATCTAGGAATTACAGTCAACTCAATCAAATCTCTCCTAAACCCTGTCCAGGTTATTGAATACATAGATGCACGGATAGTCACTTTGCAGACAAAAGTCTTCCTGACCTCAGAGAGAATTCTAAGCTTACGGATGCATGTCGCCTTCATCTATCAGTCCCATCTTCCTTCAGCGGAGTCAGTTTTACGGGCCCTATGTTCTGTGACAGCAATGATTACACTTCTCCCGTGTGCTCATTTGCATATGCGAGTACTACAGTGGACTCCAGCGGTGCAGTGGTCTATGTTGGATCTTCCATTGACACAGAAATTCTAGAGGGACGACCTTTTGTCACAGCTCCTGCTCAAGCCACAGTGACCACAGACGCCTCCCATCTGGGGGGGGGGGGCATTGCTCGGGAAGGACAGTTCAAGGCATGTCGTCCCCGATCGAGACCAGTTTGCATATCAGTGTTCTAGAAATGAGGGCAGTCCTTTTAGCTTTGCAGGCCCTTCATGCTTTTCTCCCTCTAGGAACTACTGCAATTCAGTCAGACAACATGTCGGTAGTGTGGTACATCAACAAACAGGGAGGGACCAGATCCTACCCCCTCTGTCACGAGGCCGTGAAAGTTTGGGAATGGGCGATCTCCACCAATCATTTCCTGATAGTAACGCACATTCCAGGACGGTCCAGCATACTGGGGCAGACAAACTAAGCCGGACTGTTCTGATGCCTTATGAGTGATCTCTGAATCCTTCAGTAACGGAGCAGATCTTTCTAGTGTGGGGTTGGCCTTGCTGCGATTTCTTTGCATCCCCTTCCAACGTGAAGTGCAGCAAGTTCTTCGCTCTGAGCCCCCCGCCGGGGGAACCCCCCAGAGACTCTCTAGTCCATGCTTGGCCTCCCGGTCTTCTTTATGCTTACCCTCCTTTACCTCTTATCCCAAAGTTCCTCCAGAAGGCGCGTCGATTGGGGAGTAAAGCAATCCTCATTGCCCCATTTTGGCCTCACCAGGAATGGTTTCCCTTCCTCTGGTCTCATCTTCTAGCTCCTCCTTGAATCTTGGATCCCCGTCCGGATCTCATCTCTCACCCCTCGAGGGTCCCTCAACCGAACCTAGACAGTCTGAAGCTCACGACTTGGCTGGTCCAGTTCCCTTAATTGCTAGGACTCCCGGTTTGTCTTCTTTGGTCAAGACTATTCTGATAGCAGCCCATGAATCGTCCACCAGGAAGATTTATCGTAGCAAATGGAAGCGCTTTTCCATTTGGGCTTTTCAAAGAGATTTAGACCCTTTCACATCTCCAATTTCAGCTATCCTTGATTTTTTGGCAAACATTTTTCAACAAGGGGCTAGCTCAAATACAGTGAAAGTTCAACTGGCTGCCATTTCCACATTGGTGAAAACATGGCTTCTTTGGCTTCTTCCAGCTTGTGCAAAGCTTTTATCAAAGGTGCATTTCTCTTACGTCCTCCAGTCAAAGATCCTACTCCTCCGTGGGACCTTACTATGGTATTGCAAGCTTTGGTTGCCCCCCCCCCCCTTGAACCGGCGGCAACAGCAGATCTTAAATTTCTCTCTTGGAAGACAGCCTTCCTAGTGGCCATCACCACAGCTAGGAGGGTCTCAGAACTTCAGGCGTTGTCTGCCAAGGTTCCATACATGGTCTTCCATAAGGACAGGGTTTCTTTTTGTACCAATCCCTCCTTTCTTCCAAATGTGGCTTCTGAGACCAATATCAATCAGACTATCAATTTACCTGTTTTCTTTCCAAATTTCAAAAATAAGGGTGAATACAAGTTGCATTTGTTAGATGTTCATAGACAGCTACATTTCTATTACACAGAACCAAACCCTTTCACAAATCTGACCAGTTGTTTGTGTCCTTCTCTAAACCTTTTTTGGGTAAACCCATTTCCAAGGTGACCATTGCTAGATGGATTTCTCTCTGCATCCTTCAGATTTACAAAAACAAAGGCTTGTCTCCTCGGGGTCAGGTTAGAGCTCATTCCACAAGGTCCATGGCTACTTCTGCGGCCTTTTGGTCTAGGGTACCCTTGGATGACATTTGTTCTGGGCCTACTTGGTCCTCATCTCGTACCTTTATTTCTCACTATAAATTATATGGGATGTCTAGAGGGAGAGCATCCTTTGGTTTCCATGAGGGCCACCCAGGTGTATAAGTAGCTGGGGACTCTGTCCCACAGTTGAAGATCAAATGAAGTAAACTACTTCAGATAAAGAAGTTATGTACTCCCCATAACATTCCATCTGAGTAGTTCTACTTCATTTGTCTTCAACCGTCCCCCCCTCCTTCCCCTGGCCTTACCATCTTGGCATGTAGCAGAGCGCACTTTAGCAGCTTTGGTCTATGTTTATGTTTCATGAGGTTGCAAAAGTTGTGTGCGGTAAGGTATATTGGGTTGTTTTTTTTTTTGTTTAGGGTGCAGCAAACTCGATCTGAGGGAAGGAAGGTGGTGGTGGTGGTCTATTATTGGTAGGGGAGGAGCTTGGAGCTTGGTGCAGATGTTTGTGAAGTTGCCGGCTTGGATCCGATCCAGACCCGTATTCCCACAGGTTGAAGACAAATGAAGTAGAAATACTTAGATGGAACGTTATGGTGAGTACATAACTTCTTTTTTGGGACAAGAATGTGATATAAAAGAACTTGAGCAACAGTGAATGTATAAGTATTTGGAAACTGATGCAGGATCAGCAATAAAACATGAACAAATGTGAATAAATCTTGGAAATACTTTAGAAGACTTAAATTAATCCTGAAAACAGTGTTGGCATCTAGGAACAAAATTCAAGCTATAAACCAATTTGCTACTCCTGTCCTAACTTACAGTTTTGGAGTGACTGACTGGCCCCAAAACGTGTTGGATAGATTAGACAAGAAAACAAGAAGGATGCTTCATGCTCACCAAATGGTTTATAAAAATCATTGCATACCAAAATGATGTACTCCACGTTCCGAAGGAGGAATGGGCCTTCTTGAAACTGATTACATGTATAGTTCTGCAGTTGTGGGACTACACACATATCTGCTGACCTCACAAGATCCAAACATAGTCAAGGTTTTGAATCATGAGGAGAATAAATCTAAGATGAGTTCTCTGCTTAATCTTGCAGAAGCATATCGGGATCAAGCAGGAATAGAAATCAAACCGGAAGTAGGTAAAAATCAGGCAGCAACTGAATGTGCCAAAAAATGAAAGAATATAAGGTGAAGGACCAGATGAGAAGGCAAGAAATGTGGAAAATACATAAATATAGTTGCAAGTATAGAAAACTTCTGGAAGAACCTCATGTTGATCAGGAATGAAGGCAGGAATGGTTAAAGAGAGGCAAATTCATACCAAGAGATGAAAGGTTAATATTGGCGGTCCAAGATAGTGGGCTACATACATGTTGGTTTACAAAGTCTATTGAATATGTGGGAAAAACAGACAAATGTAGGTTTTGTAAAACAGAATTGGAAGCAGTTGCACACCTTTTTGCTGGTTGTGACATACTAATGGTAGAAGGACTGTATAGTGAAAGGCATAATAATGTGGGAAGACTGTTGCACTTGGGATTGCATAAACTTGGTACTGAAGTGGCTGACAAACACTGGAAACGAGCCACAAAGCATCATAGAAAATTATGAAGTCTTCTTGACATAGGATCACCCATTACCAACAGTTCAAAAGATAGATGCTAGAAAACTGGATATTGTGGTCCATGAAAAGAAGACAAAAGTAACATTGATCGTTGAAATCGCCACTCCCAGTGTCTTGTGTACAGAGAGACACAAAATCATAAAATATCAGGATTTGCAGGCAGAAATGAGAACGATGTGGAAGAAAGATGCCCAGATAGTTCCTATAGCAGAAGTAGCAACAGGTCTTATGAAAAAGAATTGACAGTCGTATTTAGTGGTTCCAAAGCTATCTACAGGATCGCCAACAATCTGTAAAATGGCTTAATGTCCTACCTCACCTCTTCCCGTCAAACTAGGAGTACCTCAAGGCTGAATTCTTGAGCCACTACTCTTCACTCTTTTTACAAACAACCTCTATAGTGCTACCCCACTGGCTTCAACTATCCAATATGCAGATGACACAGCACTTATATACACCACTAATAACCTGAAACTCCTCCATGATATAACCCAAAAATCATTCTTAGATACTGAGCTATGGCTATCTAACCATCAGCTCACACTCAGCCCTAATAAACAAAACTCATGATCTTCCAACACACAAGATCGTCTCTCCCCAGCACCTTCAGCATCACAGCTAGCAATAATGCTAAAATTAATGTTGATTCACAAACAAAACTACTAGAAGTAATAATGGATAGCATCCTAAGATTTGACCTTCATATAGCAAAAACAATTAAGAAAGTTCACAAAAAATGGGTACTCTTTTCAGAAACAAAAAGTATCTAACTAGCACCTCTAGGGTTGCCATTGCTAGACCCCAACTTCTGTCAACACTTCTGTATGCTTCCCAAATTCTCACCAACCTTAAAAAGAGAGATTTAATTAAACTTGAAACATGTTACAATAAAATAGCTAAATTTGCAACCAACTGCCCACATCACACCCACCACTGTCACGCCTTAAAAAATCTCTCCTGGTCAGAACTCCCACAACTTCTGTCCTATAACCAATTAACCTTAGCATACAAACTAGTATATCAACCTGAAAAAAAACCTGCCCATCTAAATATTCTCTAGCTCCATACCACAAACTGAAGACTTCGGTCAACAAACAAATCTCTACTACAACTGTACAAATCTGCTAATATGGCAGGGGACTCCCTATTTTCTCATCATGTAGCAACAAGGTGGAATTCACTACCTCACAGCATCAGAACCAACACAAATACCAACCAATTCAAAAAGAATCTTAAAAATTATCTTAATGACACCTGGCTTTTCTCCTGTACTCCTACAGGCTAACTAGTTTTAGTAGTTTCTAGTCATAATTTTTCTTCTTCCCGAACCACCTCATAATCTGAGCTCTCTCTCTCATGTTAGATAATCTCTAACCTCATCTTTTTCTATTGAGTTTCCCCCCTACAGACCCTTTCGTCAGCTTACTTTGAGAAACTACAGTGTCTACACTACAATAAGGAATTATATCAGATGATTGTATAATACAAATGTCAACTGTAAAAGCATAGAATTGTAATTTCTGGCGTACTGTATATCTTTTATATTTTTTGTATAATTTCTTGTATATTTTTTTTTGTATAATGCCTTGTAGAAGTTTTGTACAATCTGTACATGTGGAGGTTTTCTCCCTGGGCCTCCACTGAAAATGGGTCTTATCCCAGTCGGACTTTCCTGGCATACACATAACCCCGTATGAATTGCAGAAGGACTAATTACTGGGCACATTGTAGGTCCTGCGAAGAGCACTTCTGGCTCACATCAAAGATTGAAACAATACTAATTTCATGAACTTTTATCGTACTTTGACTTAGGAATGGGGTCCATTCACGTCATGGCATTAGGAATCCAAAAGACTTGGAGAAATTAAAAAAGTGCAAGGCATCATTTCCAGAGGTTATATTATTCCCTTTTCCCTTCCACCCTCTTCTATATCAAAGTTTTCCGATGTTCCACTCCATCAGGGGAAAGCAGCAACACTAGAAATACAAATGCTGCTAGTAAAAAGAGTCATCCAAGAGGTCCCAACAGACCAGATAGAATCCAGAACTTACTCAAAATTATTTTAGTGCCAAAGAAAACAGGAGACGGGAGACCAGTTTTGGAGCACAGCAACTTGAACAAATCAGTTTGTCACGGCTCAGTCCAGTCTGCCCTTTCTGGGCAAGTACGACTGGATGTGCTCAATAAACCTTTAGGATGTGAGCTATCACATAAACATGAACAGCAATCCAGAAGGTACTTACACTTCCAACTAGGACTCAGTCACTGTCAGTTCAGAGCACTGCTTTTTGATGTCACTACATCCCCCAGGGTGTTCACCAAATGTATGGCAGTGGTAGCAACTCACTTGAGACTGCAGGGATCCCACATGTTTCTATACTTTTTACTTATTTTTATTTTATTTTATTTTACATTTGTTTACCGAGAAAGTCCAACTGGGACAAGGTCCTTTTACAACGGAGGCCTGGGGAGAAAAGCTCCATAACATAACAGTACAAATACAACAAATGACAAAAATAATTTCTGTACAGAGGCATATATACAGTCAGAGCTCCATGTCTTTATATGACAACACATAATCCACGAATGACATAAAATTTCTATACAGTGGCATATATACAATCAAGGAGATTTTTTTGTACATTAGTTTGATTTTACCAAGCTTGGTATATAGATAGCAAAACTTTGAATTCTGTATTGGTAGTTGTTGTTGTTGTGTCTTTCAGCTTATCCCGGTTAGGGGTCGCCACAGCGGAACTCCGGTCCGCTAATGTTTGGTAGTGGATTTTTACGTGCCGAGTTACCAGCCCTGACACACAACCTTCAACGAAGGCACGCCCATTCACGCATGCCTCCTCACAGAAGATGCTCTAACTGAGAATCGAACGCGACAACGTCTTGCTGTGAGGCGAAGCATAAAAATGAAGGAATGGAATCTGGAAAATAATGCTATTCGGGAGATATATCATAGTGTGAAAAATAGTTTGTAGGATAGTAGTTCCTGATAGGGAGTATTTGAGTAGTACAGAATAGCTGAGGTAAGCAGTGAGGAGATGAGGTGTGGCAAGTTAGGAGGAGAGCAGAAAAGATTTTATGTGATACAGGGACAGAGCCATGATTGCAAGAGGTGTGACTTTAGTGATGTCTTGAAAAGTGAACTGGATGGTGCAGAGGAGATACTTTGGGGGAGGTTATTCCATTTCCTATCAATGGTGTGGGAGAACAGACATTTCCCTGCAGTGTTATTATACTTAGACAGCTAGCTCTTTACTGCCCAACCTACTAGTAAGAGAAAACGATCAAGTACTCCAGACTTGTTCCCTACTGGGGATAACCATACATTGCAACAAGTCTCTCTTACAACCATCTCAAAGAATGGAATTCACAGGAGTGGTTTTCAACATCATATCAGGAACAGCTTCTCTTCCTCTCTCAAGTGTGTAAACTACTAGATTCCAGATCAGAAAAATAGTTCACAGCACCAAAGTGTCAGCCCGGTTGATTCTTCAAGTCTTGGGGTCAATGTCAGCTGCCATTATTTTAGTTCTTCTAGCAAGATTTCATATGAAAATTCTTCAATGGATGCTAGCAACACAATGGCTGATTCTTTATCAACGCATGTCAGTCCAAATAGGAATCACTCAGGCTTGCAGGAAATACCTTTGATGGTGGATTTGATCAGATCAAGTTCTACAAGGCCGTCCCTTCCTTCTCCCTCAGCCCAAGGTCATAGTGACCATGGACACTTCCCTGATTGAATAGGGGGCACTTCCTGGGGAAATGAACCCAAAGCACTTGGTCCCCTGAAGAGGCCAGCAAGCATATCAATGTCCTGGAATTGAGAGCAGTGCTCTTAGCGTTGCAAGCCTTACAAGATTATTTCCCTTTTGGGACAGTTGTGATTCAGACAATATGTCAGTAGTTTGGTACATCAACAAACAAGGAGGAACCAAGTCTTAACCCTTGTGTCGAGAAGCCCACAAAATATGGCAATGGACAATCTCATCCAATCACTTTCTGATACAATGCACATTCCAGGGAAGTCCAACGTAATAGCAGGCAAATTAGGAGGTCCATTCTAGTACCTCACGAGTGGTCTCTCAATACTAAAGTGACAGAAATGACTTTCCATCAGTGGGGCCACCCTTGCTGTGATCTTTTTGCTTCTCCCCTAAAGAACAAGTGCAGCAGCTTCTCCCCTAAAGAACAAGTGCAGCAGCTTATTTGGCCTGGTCCCTGTGCCAGGGGAATCACCGAGGGATGCTCCACTCATGATTGACCCCCCAGTCTCCTATATGCCTACCCTACAACTCCCCTAAGTCCAAATTTCTGCAGAAAACTGCCCAGTTGAAGAGCAAAGTCATCCTCATTGCACCTTACTGGCCTTTATGGATTTGGCTGTCCTTCCTTTGGCCTCATCTTCTTTACCCACCTTGGATTCTGTATGTGATTCCAGCCCTCCTGTGTCACCCGACAGGCATGATTCATCCGGACATGTCAAATCTCAGGCTAACAGTATGGTTTCTCCAATTCTGTTAATAGCCAGACAAATTATTCTGTCTTCCCCATCCATCATATACTTTTATCTTTCCATAAGGTTTCTACAAGAAAACGTTACAGAAGTGAATGGAAATGTTTGTTTGTTAGGCACATCAGAAATGCATTGACCCCTTCTCTGCTCCCGTACAATATGTTCTTGAGTTTTGGGCAACAGTTTTTAATGAGGGAGCTAGCTCCTCAACAATTAGAGTCCAGTTAGCAGCAATTTCCAACTTTCATAATTGATTTGAGAATTCTTCCTTGGCTTCATCTAAACTTTGTAAGGCTTTTTTGAGAGTCATTCTCCTACTGAGACCTACCTATAAAGATCCTACTCCACCAAGGGATTTTAAACTGGTACTGCAGTACTTAACTCATTCCCCTTTGAACCAGCAGTAAAATGTGATCTTTAATTCCAGACCTGGAGAACTATCTTTCTAGTGGCCATTACCTTTGCTAGAAGAATTTCTGAACTTCAAGCATTGTCCTCTAAACCTCCCTACTTGATATTTCATAAGGATAGAGTATCATTATGTACCAACCCTTCTTTCCTTCCTAAGGTGGTGTCAGAATCCAGTATTAACCAGTGGATTAATCTGCCAGTCTTCTTTCCTAAATTTACAAACAAAGCAGAATATATATTGCATTTATTGAATGCCCACAGACAATTATGTTTTTACTCACACAGAACAAAAGAAATTAGGAATACAGATTAACTATTTAATGTTAAGTTGTCTATCTCGCCTTCATTCTTGCTGGATGGGTTCGGAGCCGATCCTCGGCTCCGACTCGGCCACTCTAAAAGCTCGGGAGCTAGTTCCACTGGCTTGAGGCTCCCCTATATCCCACAATGCTAGGCGGTAACTCCTCAGATCTCGTTTGCCGCTACAGAGATCGAGGTCCGTTCCTACCGGCTCACGTTAGTTTTTGAAAAGAAACTAGTTTTCTTAGCTTTTTTCCCCTTTTTTAAGTTAGTTTTTCTAAATAGTTATATTGTGAAGTAATTCCATCCCATTCCCTGTTAATTTCCCTCCTTTTCCAAAAACTCTCTAGAAATTTTCCCTTGGGCCTTAGG
Source organism: Protopterus annectens (assembly GCF_019279795.1). Lineage (NCBI taxonomy): Eukaryota > Metazoa > Chordata > Ceratodontiformes > Protopteridae > Protopterus > Protopterus annectens. The sequence goes on from NC_056726.1 coordinate 1,984,864,474, forward strand.
CCCAGTCCCTCCCTTCCTAGTAGTGAGTGACTGTGTTTTGTAGGGATTTTATTTTCTAATTACTTCTAACTTAATTTAATTTAGTTTAATTTATTTCTAAGTGTAATCGGTGTGTGTGTGTTCTTGTGATTGCACTTTTCCCCTTAGACATGTCTAAGGAATCAAAGGTCTCAGGCTTTAAGAAGTGTGACTCATGCTGTCAGAAGATCTCTGACAGACGGTCACACTTCTTGTGTGTACTGCCTGGGACCTTTGCACCTGCAGGACTCATGTGCTGTTTGCCATGGCTTCAGCCCTAGAGTCCTGCAGGAGCGAAAAAATAAACTTATTTTAAGGGGCTTATTAAAGCCTGAGGGTCCCTCGACTCAGTCCTCGGGGAAACCCTCTAAGCCTTCCAGACCTTCGGCTCCAGCCTCTGAGCCGTCTTCTGGGGGTCCTAAGGCTATTCGAACATCGGCTCCGGCCGGAGCCGATGAACCTCGAACACATGCCCCTATGGTGTCCTCGGCTCTGGCCGGAGCCGAGGAAGACATAACTGAGTCGGCTCCGATCAAGTTGTCGGAACCGACATCTAGAAAAAGGTCCCGATCTCCATCTATTGGCTCCGTTCATTCAGCTCCAGCATCACCTTTGCTGTCTGAACGGAGCCATAGATCCCACTCTTCTAGGTCTTCCAGGTTATCGGACCATGACCTTCAGAGAGTAGTGAGTCGACTTCTTAAGTCTGAGGCACTAGCCCAGATGCTTCAAAGTCCGACTCAACAGTCGAGAACTATTCCCATCACTCAAAATGTTCCTCCTCTGACTCTTTTGAGTTCGGAGCCGGGGCGGCTTGGACCCGAGACTGTGGTGGTGTCGGAATCGATACCTTTGTCTTCGGTTCTGTTGTCTGCTCCGATGTCTTCCTTGGAAGAATCTCGGCGCCGGACTTCCCTCGTCGGCTCCGAGGGGGCGAGTGGCATCGGACCCTTGTCCGACCCCGCTCTCCCTCTCGGTGCTTCGGCGCTGGTGAGTTCGGCTCCGACATCGGCCTCGGAGCCATCACTGTCGGTGCCGGGGGAGGTTTTCAGTTTTTAGGAATGGAGACCTCTGGCTCTGCCTGACAGGGGTGCCTTCGAGGTCATGAGGAGCGTGTTAGAACCAGGTTCAACTCCACAGTCGGCTCCTTCTGCCCCTCCCTCCATGGTGCCTCCGGTGATTTCTACTCACTCTCTCATCCCCGACCGTAGAGAGCCAGCTCCTCAAGTTTCCCCAGTGGGGATCTCCTCCTCTTCCGAGGCCTGTCCTGACCCGGTAGGAGAGCCCCCTAGGAAGAGGCAGTGCAAGAGGAAGCACATTGACTCCTCTGAGTCTGTCACCTCTGACACTGATTTAGAGGATTCTGAAGGTTCCCCTCGTTCCCCCTCTGAAGATGTCTCCTTTGCAGACATCCTTGAAATCTTAAAACAGAGGGGGAATTGGCCAGCCCTCAACCCTTCAGAGGATGAATCAGTGTATCTTGAGGCGTTTGGCTCTCGCCCTTCCACCTCCTGGGTGTCCCCTCCCTTTGACCCCCTTATGCAAGTGGTGGCAAAGAAGGCTTGGGCGGCTCCTGATTCAGTGGAACCCACCCCCAGGAGACCATCAAAATTCATTACGGCCCCCAAGGACAAAGAATTTTTAATCAAAGGCGTCTCTGTTGATGCTATGGTGGTGGCTGCGGCCACCAAGAAGGAGTTAGCTGATCCTTCAGTGCCTGTTCATCCTCCTAACAAGGAGTCTAGGTCGATGGACAGGTACGGGAAGCGGATGTTCTCGTCAGCGACCTTTACTATGAGATCGCTGAATTACCTGTGTCATTTTACTCGTCTTCAGAGGGATTTGCTCAAGGAAGCGAGTGAAATGCTGAAGGACCCAACAGCTGCGGGTTTTCAGGATAGAATGAACTCTCAGCTGGCAACCCTTAATTCTATAACTAACTCCTCCATGCGCCTCCTTTCATATGCGGCGGATGGAGCAAGTAGAGCGGCAGGTACAGGTGTAGCCTTGCATGGGCACGCCTGGATGCAGCTTTGTAACTTTGCGGACCCTTTCAAGGCGTCCTTCACTAATTCCCCGTTTGACGGATCATCCCTCTTTGGTCCTCAAGTGAAGGAAACCCTGACTAGGTGCGAGACTGATGGCAAAACTCTCTCTGCCGTCGGAGTCCGTTTTTCTATTCCTTCTAGACCTTACCCCAAAGGCCAGAAGGGGGGAAAGATGTGGTTCCGCAAACAATCTCAAGGAGATTTGCCTGACGCACAGAGTCGATTCCCCTCTAGAGGCAGAGGGGGGGAACAATAATGGTAGACGCCGTCCTAGAGGCAGAGGGGGCCCGCAGAATCAGGGCAGTCGAGAATCCTTTTCCGACAAGCCCTTTCAGCATCCCTGAGGTGTTGCCCGACTGTCCACCTTTGGAGGCAGTCGGGGGAAGATTGTCGCTGTACCCAGAAGCCTGGCTATCCCTAACTCAAGACAAGTGGGTACAGTCTATCATTTCCGAAGGCTACAGAATCCCTTTCCTTTTTATTCGAAGCAATCCAAAAATCCCTTCCAGACGTTCCACCCAGTCAAAGGGAGCAAGCAGCATTAGAAATTTCAAAGCTGCTCGCAAAAGAGCCATTCAACCAGTTCCAGCAGACCAAACAGGATCCGGAATCTACTCCAAATTCTTTTTGGTTCCAAAGAAAACAGGGGACTGGAGACCCATTCTGGATCTCAGCAACTTGAACAAGTTTGTCAAGAAAACAAAGTTCCGGATGGTCACGCTGCAGTCCATTCTACCCCTTTTGGGGCGGGACAACTGGATGTGCTCGATAGATCTCCAGGACGCGTACTATCACATCAGAATGAGTCGACACTCCAGGAGGTTTCTCCGCTTCAGGCTGGGAACCAGTCATTTTCAATTCAGAGCCCTGCCCTTTGGTCTCACTACAGCCCCTCGAGTGTTTACCAAATGCATGGCAGTGGTAGCCTCTCATCTGAGACGACAAGGATTCCAGGTGTTTCCTTATTTAGACGACTGGCTCCTTACAGCCCCCACCAAGCATCTTTTACTTCTCGCCAGAGACTACACCTTTCACACATGTCAGGCACTAGGCATTTCAATAAACTACGAAAAGTCTGTCTTGTCGCCTTGTCATGTTATTACCTTCATAGGCGCAAATCTAGACACAGTCGATATGTCAGCCAGACTCACAGAACAGAGAGTAGCAGACATACACAGACAGGTCTCTCTTGTCTTGCAGAGCAACAAAGTCAAAGCCAGACTGATCATGAAAGTCTTAGGGATTATGGCGGCGGCCATCCCCCTTCTACCATTAGCTCGCTTCCATATGAGAATTTTACAATGGATGCTTTTCACACAATGGTCTTACCAAAGACTTCCAATGTCCCATCCTATTCGGATAACTCAATCGTGCAAGAATCATCTCTCTTGGTGGATCACATCTCCCCAGCTCCTCCTAGGGAGACCTTTTGTCCCTCCCCCTCCGGTTGCTACAGTGACAACGGACGCCTCCCTGATCGGGTGGGGGGGGCATTACCAGGGCAGGACAGTCCAGGGCATGTGGCAACCGTTCGAGTGCCACTTGCGCATAAACGTCCTAGAGATGAGAGCAGTGCTTCTAGCATTGCAAGCTTTACAAGACTCTCTTCCCAAGGGAACTATAGCAATTCAGACAGACAACATGTCTGTAGTGTGGTACATCAACAAACAAGGCGGAACCAGATCTTACCCCCTATGTCGAGAGGCACTCAGACTGTGGCAATGGGCGATTTCTTCTCAGCGATTTCTGTTAGCAACGCACATCCCCGGGAAGTCCAATGTGATTGCAGACAAATTGAGCAGAGCTATTCTCATGCCTTATGAGTGGTCTCTGAAGAATTCAGTGTTGGAGAAAGTTTTTCGAAAGTGGGGCCGGCCTTGCTGCGACCTTTTTGCTACTCCCCAAAACAGCAAGTGCGACAATTTTTTCACCCTCTTTCCCCAACCAGGCCACCCCAGCAGAGACGCTGTAGTGCACGTTTGGCCCCGGGGACTTCTGTATGCTTTTCCTCCCTTCCCACTGATATCTCAGCTGATACAGAAAGCCATCGCTCAGGAAGCTTCCATGATCCTCATTGCCCCTTACTGGCCTCGACAGGTTTGGTTCCCATTTCTCCACCGTTATCTGTTGGAGCAACCTTGGCATCTGGACCCAGTTCCAGACCTCTTGACCCATCAGTCAGGTCAGTTGCACCACTCCCTTCCTTCTCTGAACCTCACAGCGTGGTTCCTCCAATTCCAACTTTAGCCAGGCTTCCTCTGATATCTCACTCAGTTAGAGATATCTTGATAGCCTCTCATAAATCTTCCACTCGGAAGATTTATCATAACAAGTGGAAACGTTTTTCCTATTGGGCGCAGTCAAAGAATATAGATCCTTTCACTGCTTCCATTCAATCAGTTCTAGACCTTCTAGCCGAACTTTTCCACTCAGGTTCGTCTCCGTCTGCCATTAGAGTTCAATTGGCAGCAATTTCGAACTTTCATGTTGGAGTCTCAGAGTCCTCCATTATGTCTCACAAACTCTGCAAAGTATTTTTGAAGGGAGTTTTTCTCCTCAAACCACCCATCAGAGATCCTCCTCTCCAATGGGATCTCAACTTGGTTCTGACGTCCTTAATTCTTTCCCCCTTTGAACCTGCGGCTTCATGTTCAATAAAGTTACTTTCTTGGAAAACACTCTTTTTAGTAGCTATCACTTCAGCTAGAAGAGTCTCTGAACTCCATGCTCTGTGTAGTCGACCCCCTTATCTTGTATTTCATAAGGATAGGGTGTCCTTACGTACTAACCCGTCTTTTTTGCCCAAGGTAGCTTCACTGGCAAATTTGAATCAAACCATTGAGCTTCCTGTTTTCTTCCCTAATTATTCTAATAGGTCAGAACAAAAGTTACACTGTTTAGATATTCATCACCAACTTAGGTACTATTTAGACAGGACCAAACAATTCAGGAAATCTGACCAACTGTTTGTTTCTTATGCAGAAGGTAGAATGGGCCTTCCAGTTTCTAAAGTGTCTCTCTCTAGATGGCTTACTTCGTTGATTACCCTAGTGTATGAGATAAGACATCAACAGTTGCCATCCAAACCCAGGGCTCATTCAACTAGAGCTTTAGCCACTTCTATAGCTTTCCAAGATAGGCTGCCTATTGATTCGATTTGTTCTGCAGCTACTTGGGCTTCTCCCCATACCTTCATTTCTCATTATAAGTTGGACTTGGCCTCTAGAGACCGAGCCAACTTTGGTTCCACTGTACTCAAGAGTCTGTTCCGATAGGCCACCCGGGACAAGGTGCTAGGGACGCGGTCCCATCCAGCAAGAATGAAGGCGAGATAGACAACTTAACATTTAGAAGTTATGTACCTACCATAACGTTCCATGTTAGTTGTCTTCTTCTCGCCTTCTTTCTTGCTTCCCACCCTCCTTCCCCTAGCCAGGACAGACCTAGAGGAGTTTTTCTTTGTTCCTTATGGAATTTTCTTGCTGGCCTTAGCTTTCAAACGAGATCTGAGGAGTTACCGCCTAGCATTGTGGGATATAGGGGAGCCTTGAGCCGGTGGAACTAGCTCTCGAGCTTTTAGAGTGGCCGAGTCGGAGCCGAGGATCGGCTCCGAACCCATCCAGCAAGAAAGAAGGCGAGAAGAAGACAACTAACATGGAACGTTATGGTAGGTACATAACTTCTAATTTCCTTTGCAGATTCTGAATTGGGCAAATCAGTTGCAAAGGTAACTTTAGCCAGATATATGACGGATTGCACTACAACAAGTTGGGTCTATCCTTACCAAAACCTTTAAGAGCCCATTCAACTAGGTCCATGGCAACTTCCACAGTGTTTCTATCTAGACCTTCCATGGGAGACATATGTGCGCCGGAACTTGGGCCAAGCCTCATACCTTTAATACTCATGAATTGGATCTGGTCTCAAGGAGAAGAGTAGCCTTTGGCTCAACTGTGCTCAGGAATATCCTTCCTTAGATTCCATCCAGGATTTTACGTAGCTGGGGATTGTGTTCCAACAGTTGAGGACAGAATGAAAATTGAAAACATCAGTTAAAGAAATTATGTACTTACTATAACATTCCATCTGTGTTATCCATTCTCATTTTTCCTTAACTTCCCATCCACCATCCCCCAACCTTTTTCACAGACGATTTCTGGAAGAACAAGAAAATATAAAGACACCACCATCTTTCATACTGAGCTCCAGATATAGTTTCTTCTGTATGAATATATATATTAGTATAGCCTACTGTAGGTTAAACAGCAAACAAGATCTGGTATATGTTTTGGGTTGGTGTGTTATGTGTAAGGGAGGAGCTTGAGAGCTTTTTGGTGGCCACTAGCTAAAGTAACATCCGAGTTGGATCTGAGGATTGGATCCAAACCCAACAGTTGAGGAAGGATGAAAATGGAGAGCACAGATGGAACATTACGCTAAGTATTTTTTAACCTTTCTTATGAAGACCCTATCAAGACCATAGTCTCCTTTTTACAGCTGGCAAGAAAGTCCTGAAGCTCTTGGCACCCAGGCTGCTGACTTTCCTCATTTGGAGCTTGTACAACCAACAGCCTAGGTGCAGGTAGAGGAGCCCCAAGGCTTTGATTGTCTTGCCATCTGTTATATCCCGGGAAGGATATAACCAGTATACCTTAGGCTACTAAAGCAGTGATTTAATCAGACATCTGTTGTTATGATAAGCTTACTTATACAATTGTACTTTATGTATGAAAGTACTGCAATGCTGAGAAGTGGTGCTGAAGTATAAATCTTACTGATCAGGGATTACCACTAAGCATTTCAGCATTCTTCTTCATTTATATCTCATTATTAAGGGAGTAAATTATTTTATCTTAAAGTGCTAGAATGTTTTACAAAATGGTGTTGCATTGTAAGTATTACTGAACAGTGGTTACAGGTAAGGTCATTTTGATATAGTTACTCTAATGATTCAGAACAGAAAAAAGTGAAAGTATTTCATGAGCATTTTAACTGATAGTATTTGAACATCAAGTTTGTGCTGTTTACAGGTTTTGATAGAGTGTAACCAGATAAGGAAGGAAGCTGATGATTCAGGTCCACTGACAGAATTGGAGTATTGGAAACGTATGGGTGCCAGATTCAGCTCAATTATTGAACAGATTAAAGGTCCCTATTGTAAAGCTATTATAAGCATATTACATGCTAGTCAATCTCGTGTGTTTAAGGTAAATCACCTTCTTGCTTTTTATGTACTTCCTTAAGGTCTTGAACTGAAATGGGGGATGCAGTTTGTAGTTTGAATGTTATTTCCTTGGTGCACCTGCTGCTCAATTCTAAGTGCATTTTTTTGATTGATTACACCTGAGATGGCATAATCAGCATGCTGTGTGCCACTGATGTCTCTTCTCCTCTCTCACAATTCACTGAAGACTGACCCACTTTAGAAACTAATGTATGTGTTGTACATTATGTGCTTCTTGATTGTATTATGCTTGTTCACTGGAATGTCCATGTTTTTCTTTGTAATTAGACTGAACTGTTCTGCTATTGTTTACATTTATGTATTTTTGCTTGTGAAATTTTTTATATTTCACCCGAGCTGAGCCTGAAATTGGTCAATAATGATTGGTGTACTACCCTAGTAAATATATATGAGTGTGTGTGTGTGTGTGTGGGGGGGGTCTACTTGACATAATTCAGATGATAGCATCGAAAACTGAAAACAACAAATACCCAGTTCCTTGAAAACAAACTCTGGGAACAGAACCACTTGGCTACCATGGTGAACATTGCCCTTTCTCCACTGTAGTGCAGTCTTGGAGTTGCCATATTTAGTTAGGGGGTGTGGAGGAAAGCTCTTCACTGTGGAGGGTTTTATGTGCTTCTTTACCTGTTTTTATGTCCTCGTGGCCAAGTGGTTCTTTTCCCAGAGATGGAGATATGATTTTCTGAAGTAGACCCATACATGTATATGTATATATATATATATATATATATATATATATATATATATATATATATATATATATATATATATATATATATGCATATACTTACACATAAATAGGTAAATAAACAAATAAATAAATAATTAAATGGTCAGAACTCAATCACATTAGAGGTGCTGGCTGTACAGGCTTCACTTCTTACTCAAAATACCGTTTTTCAAGCAGTTTTGTTGAAAATATATCTTAAAATACTGAACGCACTGCCAACAAGTACATTATTGAATGCATCCTACAGTTGCAAGGTACACTATTTGCATATTTCATTTAGGCAGATATTGCAACATAGTGCACCATTTCTTTTGCTGAAAGTGTAATTATGCTGAAATAATTACGAGTTAAATTCTGTGAGTCCCTTTTGCTCAAGCATAAAATACTGATCATACAGAAGGATAGTTCCTTATCTTCATAGAGAATCATGTATAAGTACATTGTAACATTTAGATTTACTCACCAGAGATATTGCTTTATGCTTTTATTTATTTTTTTTCTGTAGCTGTCATTTTCTCATGCAACGACCAGTGCTAGTCAGAGACCAGCACTGATACTGCTGCTCGGTGCTTTTTGGCTGTCATATAAGTACCACTGGTATCTGCCTACTTCTATTTCTCACTGTTTTGAAAACATTGACTGGTCCATTATGTTCCTATCATGAATACATTATATGTTCAACATTTAGATCACTGTTGCAGTAGGCTAAGCTATTTGGGTTATTTCATTGCCTAGGATATGACCACCAGCTTAGCTTTCAAAGCTTTAGGGCATGTCCACATGCCCAAACTTCCACTGACTCAAGTAGAGCCATATAAAAAGGCAACCTGTGTGCCAAAAGCTTCAGAGATTTCTTGGCGCTAAAGTGCTTCGCACCTGAGGATTTTGTGGAACTGATGGTAGGCTTGCAATCCTTTCAAGTCTGGTCAAAAAGTCTCCTTCTGGGGGAAACCTTTTTTTTTTTTTTTTTTTTTTTTTTTTTTTTTTTGTAAATGTCATTATTCTCTGCTAGGAAATACTTTTTGTAGGGCTGTCATGCTGCTGACAGGATTTTTACCTATGTAGTGCTTGTGTTACAAAACTTTGTAAAAATCTGTTTAATATTGATACAGTCTACATTGTGTAAAGTAAGTGTGTGGGAGCAGGATTAGGTATTTTCTGGAACTGTTACAGAAAATTTTACCCCATAACTTTCATTTCTTGATAGAAGGTTTAGCAACTCACTTAAGCTTCGCTACCTACTTGTGAGGTCTCCTTCATAACTTGAACATGGAGCACTTGTTCTCTGCAGTTCTTATTTCCTTTGTCAAGAAAAAGAAAGTTGTTAGGGAGTCTTTTCATGTCTCACTGTCTCCATCATCACTAAAACTGGTTCCTCTCACCATCTGCCTTTTGTTCCTGGTCCCTTTGATTTAGATTCTCGGGAAGCCAGTAAGGACCAGGAGATTGGCACATTCTTTGTGGCTGTAGGTTTGCCCTCTTCAGACAAAGGAGAAGCACTTACACTGCCTGCCTTTGCAGATGTTTCTTTAAAAATTTGCATTTTACCTGGCAGTCAGATCCCCTGCGTTCAAAAATGTCTTATAGTTTATATAATAAAGTGCCTCATTCACGTAAGTTATTTTTCTCTAACTCCAAATCAGATCCAGTAGTGATATATTTATTTAAGACTTCTACTTCTAAACATATTGTGAATGCTAACACTTTCCTTCTGACAAGGATGGAAAAGCTTTTGATAGATATGGGAAGTGAGTTTATTTTTCTGCTACCTCAACTTACTGAATTGTGAACCACCAAGCTTATGTGTTAAAATTTTTACTGGATTCTTATGAGAACACAAAGAACTTAATTGTTAACCTTCCTACTTCTGAGGTCAAAACTTTTTAAAATTCCTTAATTCTTTCTGCTTCTCAGGTAACAAAACACTCTAAGGCGCTCTTATGATTCTGCTGATGCTGTTTCCAGAGTTTCTGTACTAGTTCATTTATGAGAAAATGTCTTTAATTATGTTCTCAAAACCTACCAGAAGATGTTAAAGTTGAGATTTTGAATTCTTCCCTGGACAAGGAAGTGAGATCCTTAAAAATGTTGTGTTATAACCACTAAACACAGTATTTACTATGCTACTATTATCAGCTGCTCTTACAATGTGTTAGATACATTGTTGCCACTTTATTAACTGTGTTAAGGACAGATATGTTATCGGTACAATAGTAGCTTCTATTTAAATTGTGTTATAACAAAGTGAACAGTATTTTCTTAGTATTATCATCGGCAAACGTTAACCACCATATTAATTGTGTAAGATTTATCCTGCTTTCACGCTAATGTAGCATTTATGCTTGATTGCAATAGGACTGCTCTGAATGATTAGGGTACAACATAGCAAAGTGCAAGGCAAAGGATTTTAATGGGTTGTCAGCCATTTTACAGTAATATCCTGCATTTTTAAGTGTTTTGAATATTTGTTCCATATCAAATTCTAAACTGTTTGGAATGTTTTTTCTGTATCAAATGTAGAGCACATACTGTTAAAACACAGTTAGGTCAGCAACACCTGTTACAAATCTGGTATGCCTGAATGTCTTAGTGTTACCAGCTCAAACCCATAGACCTGCAAGTGTAATGGTGTAACCCAGCCTCAGTAAGGCTTACTTCATTCACTCAAAACATTTTTCTAGTGGAGAAGCCTTCTCCTAATGTAACTTTCCTCTCTTACAGCTAGCAAAAGCCACAGAAAGAAACGGGTGTTCTCCTACTGGACTGAACCCAAATCCTTCTAACCCTCCAGACCTGAAAATATTACATAACCTCCCTCTGTCTGCAAGGACACCTATACCCTAAAGGAATTGTGAAGAGTAGGTTTCAATACTTTTTAATGCATAATTTTATATTTGTTATCTTTACCACTGGCTAGCACAACCGCATGGACAATACGTACTACCCGCGTAATAACTCACCTTCTCAATTAGACCTATCCAGCACTGGGGCATGCGCTTCCCCACTTTAGCCACTAGATGGCAGCAAACCCTAAGACATCCAACCTATTAATTTACTAGTCTCAAATTTAAAAGTCTTAATTCTAGCAAACCTTCTCAAGCACTCCCCGTTCTTTCCCTACTCTATACCTAACGCAAGCCTGCACAAACTACAGTACTGTTTCCAAAGTCACTGTGTAACAGGAGCAACCATAAGTAGGTCCTTTCGGCAACATTAGCTGTTAAATACTGAAAAGAACTGACCTGCCTGGTAGAAAGCACAAGCTAATCCTGATTGATTGATTGTTTTTTTAGTAAGCACAGGAGGCTCAGTTGGTCCCCGCTCTGTTTGCCCTCGCTACACTCAGGCTCACTCCACTCGCCTACCCTACCCCCATTCCCACCCACCCTAACATCAATTACCTTTATGCCTGTATAGCACACCCACACTTCACCACTCCCACCTCCAACACCCCACCCCAACCTATCACATCAACCATCCAATTAGGCTACATACATCTTCTATTAACACTCTTCATCACCCCCTCACCCTACCCTCTCCCAATAACACCTCTTACTAACCTACCTAACTAAATCATGATTCCACTATCAAAACCCTCACATCCACAACTCCTGCTATATACCATTTGTATCTCTTCCCTCATACTGCTAACCTCCATTACCGGTTATCAAACTCAAATTAATTACAGACTAATCATCCGTAACAAAGGTACATCCCCAACACTGCAAACCCCAAGCCTTATACTCAACTAACCCCATACCACTATCACACCATTATCCACCACCTCAGACACAAAATACAGCTATCACACAGACAATCCCACACTACTCTAAAGCACACAAAAATCATCAGTAAGTTATTCGAACTTTATTTACACCTATAGTGCACTCATACGTTGTGGTGCATACATCCCAACCCAGGTCCATTCAGTCCAGACACACTAATCCCCGACCTAAAAAATACCCTACTGCACAGACCCACAAACTCACTCCTCATCATAAATCTAAATGTTAGAAGTATCTTGAACAAAGTCCATGACTTCCATGACCTTAATCTCCTTTTACCATCCAGATATTGTAATTCTGACTGAGACCTGGCTAAAGCCAGAAATCCACGATAATGAAATCACAGCACCAGGCTACAATATAACCAGAAATGACAGAGTAGGAAAAAGGGGTTGGTGAGTAGCCATACTATACAAAACTCACCTTATCTTAGAAAAACTAGACATCACAACCCCAGACCTTGAAAACATTGAACTCACCCTCACTAAACTGAAACTTAACCCAAATAAGCACATCAATATTATAGGATGCTATATCCATCCAGGCAACAATATTCCCATTACAGAAAAACTCCTAGATTGGATATCTAACTCCCTCCCCCAAGAAAACATCCTATTAGGTGACCTAAATACTGACTGGCACAACTGCTCCAGTCAAAACCCTCTCTCCCACATCAACTTACATTAACTAACCCAACTTATAACTTCCGCCACTAGAACAGACAAGAGAACCAAACATCGGTCTATACTAGACTGGATACTTGTATCTCGTCCTTGCCAAATATCTCACACCGGCTGCCTGCCAGACACCCTCAGCGACCACCAAGCTACATTTCTACTAAGAAGCAAAACTCCCCAACTGACCCAAGTAACTGTGCCTGAAATTAGGAACAAAAAAACACTTTAACCAACTCAACTTTAACAATGACCTAAAAAGTGTAACTGGACCCCCCCCCCTAAAAAATTTAGAACTTGACGAAGCAGTACTATACTTCAATACTACCTTCAAAACATACTTAACCATCATGCCCCCCCCCCCCCAGAACCACAAGAATCAGAACTAAACATGCCCCCCGGCTAACTTTAGATTCTAAAACATTCCTCAAGAATAGAAACAAAGCCTGGACAAACTATCGTAAAAGCAGATCCCAAATAGATAAACAAACATGCCTTCAACTACGCAACAAAGCCAACAGACAAAATCACCTACTACCAAAATATTCAGAATAAATATATAAACAACACCAAAAAAGTTCTGGGCTGCAGTCAGTTCTGTATTACAACCAGGTAAGACAACCACCCCCAAAATATTGAATAACTAAGACAATATCCCGACACAGTTTAACAAATTCTTCACAGAAACTATCCAAACCCTAGCCAACAACCAACTAAGCCCCAACAACCCCACCACAACAAAACCACCCTTTCCACTCGAAACAAATCTCAATCACCCATCTTCACCTTCAACCCAGTGCCAACCAAGATCAAACGAAAACTACTCCGAAAACTTAAACCAACCTCCATGGCCGACGATAAATTAATAACAGAATATCTTCAACTAGCCGCTGAATCCATAGCCTATCCTGCCTCCATACTAATAAACAGATATATCTCTGAGTGCAAAGTACCCCAGCTTTGGAAAATATCTCATATAACACCACTGCACAAAGGGAGTAACTCTGTCTAGCTCAGTAACTATCACCCTATAGCTATAATATCCCCCCTATCAAAACTTCTAGAGAGACTTGTCCACATGCAATTGATGAAGTACCTCCTAGAAAACAAATTGTTATTCACACAGCAACACGGTTTCCGACCCTTCCATAGCACCATCACTGCGCTTACATCATTTACTAACACCATCAATAACCACAGAAATAACGGACTGCTCGTATCTGCTACACTCTAAGATTTATCCAAAGCTTTTGACATGGTCAACCATGAAAAACTGCTTCACTCACTATCTACCCTAATCCTTAGTATCTCTGCTATTTCTTGGTTTAAGAGCTATCTAGATGGTAGGCAGCAAGCTGTAAAATGGCAAAACCAGCTCTCTCCCTTATTGCCGGTCGTCCTAGGGGTACCCCAAGGCTCTATCCTGGGTCCACTGCTGTTCATCCTATTTACTAATCAACTACCATCCACCATTCCCAAAGCCTCAGTAGTCCAATATGCAGATGTTACCACCATAATCTGCGCAGCCAACACCCTAGACCTTCTCCTCTCCCAAACACAAGAATGCTTTTCCCTAGCCGAAACATGGATCACCAACCAGAACCTCATTCTAAACCCAGCTAAAACTAAACTACTCCTCTTCAGCCCTCACAAATCTTTACCCCCCTCATATAACTTTACAATCTCCTCACACAACACCACCATCACCCCTACCAATCACGCCAAACAGCTAGGCCTGGAAATTGACAATCGCCTTAAATTTGATATTCACATTTCCCAGACCATAAAAAAAGTTAATAAAAAATGGGTCTACTCTATCGCAACAAACAATTTCTCTCCAACCACTCCAAGATTACTACAGCCAGGACACACCTCCTATCCAACTTACTCTATCCCTCCCCTGTGCTTATCAATCTCTGAAAAACTGACATAAACAAACTTGACAGCTCTTACAATTAGATAACTAGATTTGCCACAGGATCACCCTCTAGAATCCACCATTGCGAAAGCCTCAAAAAACTCAACTGGTTAGAATTCCCACTAATACTTCAAGTCACTCGCACACAAATTATTACATCACTCAGACAACACCCCAGCCCTACAACAACTACTTCAGCCCTACACCAATACCAGATCCTTAAGATCAAGCACCCAACACCTCCTTAAGGTAACCAAATTTAACAATGAGGCAGGTGAATAAATCCTTTTACAGCCACTACTTCTCTAAAATCTGGAACTCCCTTCCTTCCCATATAATAAGTAACAACTCTTCAACCCAATTTAAGAAACTACTCAAAATACACCTCCTGAATCATAGACTATGCTCCTGTACCACACCTGGCTAGTAATTCATTATGCTTTGCTATTATCAACTAGAGTAATATTGTAACTACAGGCGTTTATTGTCCATATGTGTAAATGTAAAGTCTCATCATTGACAAGAAGACTAATTGTATATCCATATTCTCTAAGGTGTAAGAAATGTGTCTTATGTCAATTGTCAAATGTGCCTTTTTGTTATACTTGCTGTCTTATATGTTAACTATAAAATTGCTTTGGAGCTTTTCTCCATGGGCCTCCTCCACTGAAAATGGACTTATAGCCAGCTGGAGTCTCCCGGGCAACAAATGTAAAATAAAAATAAAATAAATAAATGATGAGAGAGAGAAGTTGACTCAAGGAGTCACTCAGATGTTTCAACACTCCTTTGCAAAGCTCAGTAAAAACTTTCCTTCTTTTTCAGGATCCTTTTCCAAGAAACAGAGTAAGCAGTCTCAAAAAAGTCCTAACAAGCAAAATTTCAAAAGCAGGGGCAAGGAGACTCAAAAAGAAAAAACCTCACAGAACCGGGGACAGTCCAAAAAGTTGAAGTGACTCTTTGCCTCTTGTATACTCTCTCCCTTCCTACGCTGGCAATCCTTCAAATCTCTCTTTCACTCTAGGCCTCTATTTCCCACAGTGACATCATGTTATCACAGACAATTGGGTTACGATTTTTATCCAAGAGGGGTACAGATGAATGGAATCTTGAGGAGAAGCTACCATTAAAAAAGGAATAATTAGTAGAGCATATAAAATATTGTTTGATAACTATAAGAATCAATCAGAGGAGGTTAGAAAGGATTGAGAAGAGAGACTGGATAAGCAATTCACAAAGAAACAATGGGAAGATATATGCATGTCCTCAAAAATGCAAGGAAAACAATTGCTTGGAAAGGTTTACATAGATATGTTTATACCCTAAGTAGATTCCAGAGAATTTTTCCTCAGGTAGATAGCAAATGTTGGAGGTGTGATGGGAACGAAAGAGGTAATTGAGAACATATTTTCTGGGAGTGCTGTAGGTTTGCAGACTTTAAGGATTTCTGTGGAATGCACTGTCGGAGATGCTTGGTGGGCGGATTGGTGTGAAGAGGGAGATGATTTTTCTGAGCTATGATGCAGAATTGGAATTGCCTAGACATGGTAAGGGCTTGCTGCCAAAAAGAGCAACTGCTAGAAAATGGAAATCAAAATCTAAACCAGCTATATTAGAAGCAGTGACTATAGTAACAGAGGTAAAACACCTGGAAGTGAGGTCTTTAGAAAATGGTAGGAGCAAACTACATAGGAAAAAATGGGAATTATGGTACAGTGGAGTAATGAAGTTCAAAATAAGACAGAACTTAAATGAGCTATATAATGTTTGACTGAAAGTGATTGGGTAGATTATAAGCGATGTATAATATTTGCAACTGGAAGTGTGTCAATACAGTTTGTGATGTAAAATGCTTGCAACTAGAATTGTGTCAGTGTGGTTTGTTTTCATTTATATAAATGTATGATTGCTTATGTTGTAAGTAATGGTTTAATAAAGATGTTTCTTCTTTAAAAAGGGGGCAGGAATTGAATAAATTATGTAATATTGCTTAGCTTATATGATATATAGCAATATATATGAAGTATAATGTTTGTTAATGTTAATTTGTTAATACAGTTTGATTACTTTTGCATAAATGTAAATTTGCCTATGTCCCAAGTGATAATTCAATAAAGGTGTTTAAAAAATGAGAGAGGTACAGATGGCAGTGGGAGTGCCTTCCCCTTTTCAGGGGATTCCTTCTCATTATATAAACCAGACAGCCCTCCTTCCTCCTATGTTAGTGCAAATGTCTAAGAGGGTGATAGAACTTGTGCCCTCAGCTCAGATGGGCACAATTTTCTGGTACTAAAGAAAAAGTGAACTTGGAGATTAGCCCTCATCCTCTCCTTTCTCAGCCTTTTTGCCAGATTCCAATATGCAAAATGTTAACCCTTCAAACCTTATTGCCTCTCATAAGCTTCATGGTAGCATTGGACCTAAAAGATGTGTATAATCACATACCAGTTTGCAAGGATTTCAGGCATTTTTTTAAGATTTTATCTGTCTGGCTTATATTTTTAGCTCTCTGTGTTACTCTTTGGTCTGTATATTGCATCAAAGATATTTACAAAGTGCCTGGCTGCTATAGTTGTTCACTCCCGTGTCCAAGGGATTCACATTATTTTTACAGTTGCTTTATATATGCAAATACTTTTTCCAGTTCTCGGGTTCCCTAAAATGGGTCATGAAACTCTTGCTCAGCCTGAGGTTCCAATGAACTTGCAGAAATAATCTGTCATCCCTTCCCAACTGTCAATTTTTCTGCAATGTCTTCTAGATCCATCCCTTGGAAGAGTATTTCTTCCACTGGACAAAGTAGAACAGTACAAGGAAATCTTCCTGGAGTTTTCAAGGCAATCTCAGACATTTGCCAGGAAATTTCTAAAGATTATGGGTTTCTTGGCTTGTATGATTCTCATTATTTCCCTAACCAAGCTTTGCATGAGTACAATTCAGTAGTATCTTAGATCAGCCAGGACTCATCATCACCTTCTATCTTTTCAGATTCCATTTCTAGGATTTGTCAAAAGTAGTTATGCTGATGAGTGGAAATCTAGGTCTTCATTTCTCCCTTCAGTCTCCCTCCCAGTCTGTCACAACAAATGCTTAAGACTTTTCTTGGGGAGCAGTTCAAAACGGGTGAAAGTTCAAGGTCTGTGTAACTCCAAGGACTGATAAAACACATAAATGTAAAAGACATAGTGGCAGTTATCAATGTCTTAAAAGCTCTAAATAATCTCTGGTACCCAGGACTTCTTCAAATTATCATAGACACAATACTCTGATGTGATACATAAATAAACAACTGAGTACCAGATATTATCCCTTAGCAGACTTGGTATGATTGCCAGGGAGGTAGCACCTCATTTTAGTCTGTCTCTTCTGGCTTTATACATTCCATCAAAACATTCTTTGGAGCCTCCTTGCTGATTTTCTGCTGTGTTAAACATTCTGTAGTGAAACTAGGGTAGCTAGTAGCTGTAGCATTGTTCATATGCAGGCTTGCTGCTTCTGGAACTGTTTGGAGTGGTTTGTTGATTCTGAGCACGTTTTCCAGGCCATCTTGGATTGGAAGGGTCCTATCTGCATTTTTGTGAGAGAATTGTGCTGATTAGGACCTGTCTGGTAAAGGGAGGTCAGTCTAGGGCTTGGAATAAGCATTCTCATTGGTCCTTTTGAATCTTTTTAAATTTTTTTCACGTTTTTAGCTTCTGGTATTTAGGCCCTGCATTTGAGCAGATTTCTGCTTGTTTGTACCGAGCTGAACTGAGGTGGGCTACCAACCACAACTCTGAGCTGAGATACCAGATGACTAGAGGTTTCTGAGCTTCCAAAAAAGCTCATGGTTAGGAACATACTTGTCTGGGACACATACTCAGACAACTCAACCATGTCTCTCTTCATATAGTCCAGTGAGGTATGTCTCAGGTTATTCACACCAACATGAACTATGGCAGTGTACTAAACTACACTGTTGTACTACAGTTGTCTGCTTTACTATGCCTGTTAAATGAAATTTTATTGCTGTTTTCACTGTTTTCAAAGCTTTTTTTATTTTCACTGTTTAAGTATTTACTGGTATTTTTCACTGTTCTAAAGCTATCTGTTCTGCTTGTTCTGGTTACCCTGCCAAGCAGTGTTTAAATAACTTATCTGTTAAATGTTTAAAACATTCTTTGGAGCATCCTTGCTGATTTTCTGCTGTTTTAAACATTTTTCTAGTTTCTCACTGCTATTTTTCTGTTAAACATTATCTAGTGTTTTCCACTGAAACTTGGCATTGTCCAGATACAGGCTTTCTGCTTCTGTAACTGCTTGTAGTGGTTTGTTTGTTCTGAGCACTTTTTCCAGGTCATCTTGGATTGGAAGGGGCCTATCTGCACTTTTGTGAGAGAATTGTGCTGATTGGGACCTGTCTGGTAAAGGGAAGCTAGCTTAGGGCTTGTAATAAGCATCCTCATTGGTCCTTTTGAATCTTTTTAAGTTTTTTTTTTTCTTTTTTAAGTTTTTAGCTTCTGGTATTTAGGCCCTGCATTTGAGCAGGTTTCTGATTGTTTGTGTGTCATGCAGCACCGCTCACTGCAGTGCAATTATGCACCAAAGCTAGACAGTTACATTCAACAAATTTTCCCTCAAACCCAGGCAGAAATATCCATCCACTGAACTCCTCCATGCTTGATTCTGAAAATCCACTTATAGTGACAACAGTCTTCAGCCTAGCATTATGGACAGTTGGACTACCCTAGTTGCTGTTGCCAACATTGTTGACTTTGGTCTCTTGAGGCAGTGTAGCAATTGCCTCATGTACACAGACACCCTCTACTAATAACACACTGTAGTACAAAGTTCAAGAGGTGTATCCACACCAAGAATCTGGAATCCATGCTCTGTCTCACTCAAAACAGTAACACAGAGAAGGATGTCAACTCACCCACCAGTACATTTGCACATTGTACCACTACTCGTACACATGCCACTACTCATACACATAGTATCCATCAAACATGTACATCCATGTACATGGAGGTTGTCTCGACAAACTTACCAAAACACCAGAGACCTGCAAAACACAATACTGCTACAACTAACACAATTCCTACAGCATTTATGACACATAGCAACACTAGTGTCTCACCTACCACACCGTAAGGCATAACAACTCAAAAAAAAAATTGTTTTTGTCATTGGAGACTAAATAGTGAAATACACAGATCTCCCACTCACAAGGTTGGACAAAGACAAAAATCACAGTCATCTGCCTGTCTGGTGCCAGAATTCGTCAGATCACTCCGGTCTCTCAGCAACAAATACCATTATTTCTGCCATAGTTCATGTTGGTGTGAATGACCTGAGACATATCTCACTGGACTAGATGAAGAGAGACATGGTTGAGCTGTCTGAGTATGTGTCCCAGGAAAGTATGTCCTTAACCATGAGCAGCATACTCCCCTAACCTAGAATAATATCACAATATACACAAAAAATGATTGATTTCAATAAGTGGCTCAGTTTTTGATGTCATTCATAGGGGGTGCAGTTTCTGTCAGTCTAGGAAGCCATGGTTGACAACTCTTGCTGCTTTGCCAGAGACGGTTTGCACCTGGCACCTCTAAGCTTTCAGGTGCTGGCAAAGGCTCTTGCCATCACATAGTGCCTTTTTTTGGCAAGATCTCGAAAACAACATTATCGACATGAAATTAACCAGTCAGAACAAAATAAGGGTCATGCTGCTGAATGCTAGGAGCCTAAACCAAAAACCGCACTCCCTGGAAGCACTTCTATCACTAGAAGATGTAGATGTCTGTGCAATCACAGAAACCTGGTTCAAGTCCTCAGAGAGTACCCCAGTCTTACAAGGCTACAATGCCTTCCACACCTTTAGACTGCAGAATGAACGTGTGAAAACCAAGAGAGATGGTGTTTCAATTTATATCAGAGATAAATTCATCTCCTGTCTAGTTAGACTTGACAACTCCATGGAGTTATTCCAGGTCAAGGTTACGGTGGGTAAGACCCCCATTCAAGTCATAGCCAGTTATAGATCCCCCTCCTTGGGTCACGACGCCCATGAAGTCTACTTGACCAAAATGGAAACAATCCAAATTTTACCAAACACACTGGTGATGGGGGATTTCAATTTTCCCACCATCAACTGGGAAACCTACGCTGGCTCTAAGTCGATAGCGCAAAAGTTCCTTGACTTTGTTAATTCAAATGCCGTGGAACAAACTGTCTGTACCCCTGACAAGAGGAACAAACATTCTAGATCTGGTCCTCACCAACTTGTCAAACAGATCGACTGGCACAGCTGTCGGACCCTCATAAGTTAAAACTGACCACAATTAGTCACCTTCGAGCTGGCACTAACGCCAGAACTTACAAAGGGTGAAATCAGACTAACAAACTTCACCAAGGCAAATTATACTGTCCTAGGTGAAGGTATAACTGCATTACATTCCAAACCCCATCCCAGGCTGGAAGTTGTAATTACGCTGAAGCTTACACTAAAGCTATGTACAATCACTTGCATTAGTGTACAAACTCGGGTATTCCAGAAAGAATCAAAGCCAGAGCCCCAAGTAAAAACAAGCTGCCATGGTGGACATCCAGCATCAACAAACTTTACAATAAATGCAAAAAGTTGTCCAAGAAAACAAAGGCAAGGCCCCAACAATGGAAAAGCACCCTCCTCAGCCTCAACAGGCAAATAAGACAACTTTTCAAATCCCCCAAGTGCTCCTTTGAGAGAAACTTAGCAAGTACAGCAAAGGATAATCATAAAGTTACGTATGTAACCTAAATGATAGGACCCAAGCGTTTGCAGAAGTAGCGGCCAACGGTATCACACAAACTGACCTCACAGAGATAGTAAACCTTCTAGTGGATAGGTTTGGTGAAAATTTCACTCCCTTATCCCTTCCTAACTTACAAAAAATGTTTCCCCAAACTCCCCACTCACCGTACATATCTGAAGAGCGGATCCTCAAAGCCTTGTCCTAGGTGAAAAACACGGCCTGTATGGGAACAGACAACATCCCAGGGTGTTTTCTAAACAGGCTAAAACATGAACTAGCATTACCACTAACTTCCCTTTTCAATTGTAGCCTAACCATAGGCTTTGTTACTGCAGAATGGAGAACAGCAACAGTTATTTCCTTTTAGAAAGGTGGCCTAGCAGCAGACCTGGGTAATTACCAGACCCATAAGCCTAAGCAGCCTCATCTGTAGGGCCATGGAACGTATCATTATGGGCCTCATAAATGAAGACATAGGTGACCTCCAAACCCTGGATTCTACCCAATTCGGCTTCATGAAAGGCAGATCCTGCCTTTTAAATCTGGTGGATTTCTTTGAAAATGTGACCAAGGCCATTGACAAGGTCAGATCTATGCACACAGCATACCTTGACTTGGCAAAGGCTTGTGACACAATCCCACATTCAGGCATTATTGATTAACTTAGCAAACTGAATGTAAACCCCTTCATTGTAAGATGGTTTGCCATCTGGCTCCCAAACCAGACATATACGATCAAAGTGCATGACTCCACATCAACCAGCAGAACTCTTACCAGCGGGGTGCCACAGTTGTCGGTGGTATATACTTCTTAGAAGTTCAGGTCAAAACTAAGGGGTTGTGGCTGACCAAGTTTTTAGATGACTGCAAACTAGGTGCAATCATTGAATCCCCAAATGATGTCAGTATACTCCAGGAAGGCCTCACACAGATCATAGTCTGGTGTATTAGTCACAGTCTCATATACATATACATATGTATATACATATACATAACATTGCTAAGTAGATCATGGTATATTAAACTGAATATAGTGCTATTGTAACTTTAAGAAATAGCTACGCTGTTTAAGAGAGACAGCTGTTTTCAATTAGCAATATAATTGTATTAATTAGATGAATGCATACACTATAAAAACTGGGCTGCTACATTGTATATTGAAATCTGATGAAGCGTATTTTAGATACGTGAAAGCGCTCATTTCATAGTTTACATTTTATGGAATAAAGAAGAAGTTATTTTATCCTGGACTGAGTTTGCCTTTGTGGAAATAGAACTGGAGTAGCCGTTTTGTTTGGTTCACTTGTGTTTCTTATCTGCATTTCTTGGTTCGTGACAAGTGTTCCGGATTCAGGTGAACGGTTTCTGTGTTTCTTTGCTGTATTTTTTCTAACCGTTTCACCTGACATAATGGCTCATTCGAATATTGAATTAGATTATGTTCCGGAGTCGAGGGCAGGTGCTAAAAGATGGTCCAATATTGTTAACAGTGGCTCGAACCCTCTATTGAGTCTGGAATTTGGGAGAACATCAACGTCCCATATGGAGCAAGGTAACTGTAATATGGACATGTTTAACACGCTATACAAACAATTAGAGAATACCTTGTATAAAGTGCAACGTTACAACTGGCAACGCAAGCATCTTGAAGCGTCATTGCATTTTAATATCATACCGAGAGGTATGAGGGTTTTATGTATGCCAACTTATGGCGACAGTCAGCCAGAATTGTTGAGAAAGTGGCAGGAAATTAATCTGAATACAAGCCGGCAGTACATGCAGTTATTAATAGAACATTTTACGCCCATTGAGCAGGAACTGATATCTAATGCGAACCAGATTAACCATGAAATTTGTGAAACATATAACAATGAATTCTGCATGGGTAAATTAAATGCTTTGTACATTCAGATTGAAGCCTACAGCAATAGACTGCAATTAATTAAACAACGCAAACTACAGCGTGACCATTCAGATTTTGAAAAGGGTCACGTGTTCATCTGGCCACGTCGTACGAACCAGGAAGATGCGGGCAAGCAGAATGAAAGAGAGCCTATGTCTAACCACCAAAACGTTGATATAGGAGAGACTAGGCTACACAACACAACAATGATTCAAGTTGAAAACACCAGGAATTCAGACAGTGCCTTTGTCACCCCGCCGGAAGTAATGGATTCAGTGCTGCAGGTTTCTGCCTCTACGCCTTTGCCGAACCAAGAGGCAGACAAGGAGAAACAAGATGTAAATACCACAAGCACTGGGGCTATTTTGAAGCGACACGCAGTGGCCCCCCTTTTTTTACCTTATTCCATCAGGAAACCAGCGATGTTCAGAGAACGGTCCAGAAGCTGGGAGAAAAGGAAAAGAACCCACTCGGAAGAGAATGGACAACAACGGCGACGGCAGAGGCAGTAAATGACTCTTTTTCTAAATTTCAAGAAAGGATACAGTTCTTGACTACATATACTAATGATAATAAGAGAATTACACAAATTATAGAACAACATTGGTCGGTATTAACTGTAGATGAGAAAACAATGAAATTAATAGGAGAAACACCAAGATTCATCTACAGAAATAATAAAAACCTGAAAAGGTTGTTATGTAAGACACACAAGGAAGGGATGCATTTAGTTCCAGAATTGGATACAAAAGGAACATTTGCATGTAATAGATGCAACATGTGTCATTTTATTACAAGTGTTCAAGAGTTTGTGCATCCAACCCTGAAATATGAATTTAAACCCCATTTTCATGCCTCTTGCAATACTTGTAATGTGATATATTTAGCAACATGTGAAAATTGCACAGCATTCTACATAGGACTTACAAAAAGAGAATTCAGGAAAAGAATTTACAATCATATATACGACATAAAGAAAAATAATGAAACTAATGCATTGGCCAAGCATGTAAAGCAACACACATCACATAGCTTTAGGTTCAGGATACTACAGGTACTTGAAAAAGATAGGAATGGAGGTGAGATGACAAATATCCTTGAACAAAACACTGGATGAGTGTTAGATATAAAGGGAGGTGACTTGAGATGTATTAATATATATGTACATAGCTAGACAATGTTATTTCTATATTTGTATGTTTTGTTTATTTCTTTTTGTTCATTTGGATGTCTATTCATATATATATTTTGCATTCTGCATTTTAATCAAATGTTTAATATGTATACCTGAATATATGTTATATATACATATACATAACATTGCTAAGTAGATCATGGTATATTAAACTGAATATAGTGCTATTGTAACTTTAAGAAATAGCTACGCTGTTTAAGAGAGACAGCTGTTTTCAATTAGCAATATAATTGTATTAATTAGATGAATGCATACACTATAAAAACTGGGCTGCTACATTGTATATTGAAATCTGATGAAGCGTATTTTAGATACGTGAAAGCTCATTTCATAGTTTACATTTTATGGAATAAAGAAGAAGTTATTTTATCCTGGACTGAGTTTGCCTTTGTGGAAATAGAACTGGAGTAGCCGTTTTGTTTGGTTCACTTGTGTTTCTTATCTGCATTTCTTGGTTCGTGACAAGTGTTCGGATTCAGGTGAACGGTTTCTGTGTTTCTTTGCTGTATTTTTTCTAACCGTTTCACCTGACATAATGGCTCATTCGAATATTGAATTAGATTATGTTCCGGAGTCGAGGGCAGGTGCTAAAAGATGGTCCAATATTGTTAACAGTGGCTCGAACCCTCTATTGAGTCTGGAATTTGGGAGAACATCAACGTCCCATATGGAGCAAGGTAACTGTAATATGGACATGTTTAACACGCTATACAAACAATTAGAGAATACCTTGTATAAAGTGCAACGTTACAACTGGCAACGCAAGCATCTTGAAGCGCCATTGCATTTTAATATCATACCGAGAGGTATGAGGGTTTTATGTATGCCAACTTATGGCGACAGTCAGCCAGAATTGTTGAGAAAGTGGCAGGAAATTAATCTGAATACAAGCCGGCAGTACATGCAGTTATTAATAGAACATTTTACGCCCATTGAGCAGGAACTGATATCTAATGCGAACCAGATTAACCATGAAATTTGTGAAACATATAACAATGAATTCTGCATGGGTAAATTAAATGCTTTGTACATTCAGATTGAAGCCTACAGCAATAGACTGCAATTAATTAAACAACGCAAACTACAGCGTGACCATTCAGATTTTGAAAAGGGTCACGTGTTCATCTGGCCACGTCGCATTTAACCAGGAAGATGCGGGCAAGCAGAATGAAAGAGAGCCTATGTCTAACCACCAAAACGTTGATATAGGAGAGACTAGGCTACACAACACAACAATGATTCAAGTTGAAAACACCAGGAATTCAGACAGTGCCTTTGTCACCCGCGGAAGTAATGGATTCAGTGCTGCAGGTTTCTGCCTCTACGCCTTTGCCGAACCAAGAGGCAGACAAGGAGAAACAAGATGTAAATACCACAAGCACTGGGGCTATTTTGAAGACACGCAGTGGCCCCCTTTTTACCTTATTCCATCAGGAAACCAGCGATGTTCAGAGAACGGTCCAGAAGCTGGGAGAAAAGGAAAAGAACCCACTCGGAAGAGAATGGACAACAACGGCGACGGCAGAGGCAGTAAATGACTCTTTTTCTAAATTTCAAGAAAGGATACAGTTCTTGACTACATATACTAATGATAATAAGAGAATTACACAAATTATAGAACAACATTGGTCGGTATTAACTGTAGATGAGAAAACAATGAAATTAATAGGAGAAACACCAAGATTCATCTACAGAAATAATAAAAACCTGAAAAGGTTGTTATGTAAGACACACAAGGAAGGGATGCATTTAGTTCCAGAATTGGATACAAAAGGAACATTTGCATGTAATAGATGCAACATGTGTCATTTTATTACAAGTGTTCAAGAGTTTGTGCATCCAACCCTGAAATATGAATTTAAACCCCATTTTCATGCCTCTTGCAATACTTGTAATGTGATATATTTAGCAACATGTGAAAATTGCACAGCATTCTACATAGGACTTACAAAAAGAGAATTCAGGAAAAGAATTTACAATCATATATACGACATAAAGAAAAATAATGAAACTAATGCATTGGCCAAGCATGTAAAGCAACACACATCACATAGCTTTAGGTTCAGGATACTACAGGTACTTGAAAAAGATAGGAATGGAGGTGAGATGACAAATATCCTTGAACAAAACACTGGATGAGTGTTAGATATAAAGGGAGGTGACTTGAGATGTATTAATATATATGTACATAGCTAGACAATGTTATTTCTATATTTGTATGTTTTTGTTTATTTCTTTTTGTTCATTTGGATGTCTATTCATATATATATTTTGCATTCTGCATTTTAATCAAATGTTTAATATGTATACCTGAATATATGTTATATATACATATACATAACATTGCTAAGTAGATCATGGTATATTAAACTGAATATAGTGCTATTGTAACTTTAAGAAATAGCTACGCTGTTTAAGAGAGACAGCTGTTTTCAATTAGCAATATAATTGTATTAATTAGATGAATGCATACACTATAAAAACTGGGCTGCTACATTGTATATTGAAATCTGATGAAGCGTATTTTAGATACGTGAAAGCGCTCATTTCATAGTTTACATTTTATGGAATAAAGAAGAAGTTATTTTATCCTGGACTGAGTTTGCCTTTGTGGAAATAGAACTGGAGTAGCCGTTTTGTTTGGTTCACTTGTGTTTCTTATCTGCATTTCTTGGTTCGTGACAAGTGTTCCGGATTCAGGTGAACGGTTTCTGTGTTTCTTTGCTGCTTTTTTTTTTTCTAACCGCTCCACCTGACATAATGGCTCATTCAAATATTGAATTAGATTATGTTCCGGAGTCGAGGGCAGGTGCTAAAAGATGGTCCAATATTGTTAACAGTGGCTCGAACCCTCTATTGAGTCTGGAATTTGGGAGAACATCAACGTCCCATATGGAGCAAGGTAACTGTAATATGGACATGTTTAACACGCTATACAAACAATTAGAGAATACCTTGTATAAAGTGCAACGTTACAACTGGCAACGCAAGCATCTTGAAGCGTCATTGCATTTTAATATCATACCGAGAGGTATGAGGGTTTTATGTATGCCAACTTATGGCGACAGTCAGCCAGAATTGTTGAGAAAGTGGCAGGAAATTAATCTGAATACAAGCCGGCAGTACATGCAGTTATTAATAGAACATTTTACGCCCATTGAGCAGGAACTGATATCTAATGCGAACCAGATTAACCATGAAATTTGTGAAACATATAACAATGAATTCTGCATGGGTAAATTAAATGCTTTGTACATTCAGATTGAAGCCTACAGCAATAGACTGCAATTAATTAAACAACGCAAACTACAGCGTGACCATTCAGATTTTGAAAAGGGTCACGTGTTCATCTGGCCACGTCGTACGAACCAGGAAGATGCGGGCAAGCAGAATGAAAGAGAGCCTATGTCTAACCACCAAAACGTTGATATAGGAGAGACTAGGCTACACAACACAACAATGATTCAAGTTGAAAACACCAGGAATTCAGACAGTGCCTTTGTCACCCCGCCGGAAGTAATGGATTCAGTGCTGCAGGTTTCTGCCTCTACGCCTTTGCCGAACCAAGAGGCAGACAAGGAGAAACAAGATGTAAATACCACAAGCACTGGGGCTATTTTGAAGCGACACGCAGTGGCCCCCCTTTTTTTACCTTATTCCATCAGGAAACCAGCGATGTTCAGAGAACGGTCCAGAAGCTGGGAGAAAAGGAAAAGAACCCACTCGGAAGAGAATGGACAACAACGGCGACGGCAGAGGCAGTAAATGACTCTTTTTCTAAATTTCAAGAAAGGATACAGTTCTTGACTACATATACTAATGATAATAAGAGAATTACACAAATTATAGAACAACATTGGTCGGTATTAACTGTAGATGAGAAAACAATGAAATTAATAGGAGAAACACCAAGATTCATCTACAGAAATAATAAAAACCTGAAAAGGTTGTTATGTAAGACACACAAGGAAGGGATGCATTTAGTTCCAGAATTGGATACAAAAGGAACATTTGCATGTAATAGATGCAACATGTGTCATTTTATTACAAGTGTTCAAGAGTTTGTGCATCCAACCCTGAAATATGAATTTAAACCCCATTTTCATGCCTCTTGCAATACTTGTAATGTGATATATTTAGCAACATGTGAAAATTGCACAGCATTCTACATAGGACTTACAAAAAGAGAATTCAGGAAAAGAATTTACAATCATATATACGACATAAAGAAAAATAATGAAACTAATGCATTGGCCAAGCATGTAAAGCAACACACATCACATAGCTTTAGGTTCAGGATACTACAGGTACTTGAAAAAGATAGGAATGGAGGTGAGATGACAAATATCCTTGAACAAAAGGAACTATACTGGATTTTAAGGATGAAAGCACATCATCCACCTGGGTTAAACCAGTATGTTCCTATGGCACCAATACTACGATAAATCTAGTAGGGAATGCTATATTGGTTTATATTTGTTGGTCCATGCAGATTATACATGATGATGTATAGGAGATTTGTTATTTTATGGATATGGGCAAATAATTATATTTGCATACTTGTTTATGAGTTTCATGATGGCATCAAATGGATTGCATTTATAATAATCACTATAGCGTTTGTGGTATAACCTATATAAATTAGATTTCGATATAACTCAATACAGATATATGCAATGTATATATTATATGCTTTTGATATAACAACTATACAGTTTTTAGTGTGTTCATTGACCCTTTTTTATATATACATACATATGGTTTTATACACTTACAAGTATATTGATTTTTATACACTGTTATATGCTGGTTTCTATGGATACTATAGATATACATTGATATGGCATAGTACCAGCAATAATGGTTGATTTTATTTATATTTAGCACTTAGCACTTTATGATTGTTTAAGCTAATAATGATAATTGAATATGCTATATATTCGTTTACATTCATATTTGCGTTTATACATATATCCATTTGTATGTAGGTTTCTCTTTAAATGTTTTTAAATATACATGTTTTTTAGTATTCATGAATTGATTTGTATATGTTACATAGGGATGAATATATGTTTACAAGATAGGCACGATGCACTTTAGGTGTTTATGCCAAGTTGTTTACATATTTATGTGCTGCTTAATATTCATCGAATCATATCCATAGAAGGGTTAATATGATTCGTTATATATGTTAGCTAGGGATGAATATATGCACGATGCACTTTATTAGTTTGAATATATGGATATATGGTTACATGCACATTTTTGCATGTATACATATAATATATATTCCATATCTGACTTGCTATACATGCAGGTATATAGACATATGTATACCTTAGTATCTATATATGGTTATTTATGCTATATTTATATATTTATATATTTGTTGATATCTACTGATATATTATCATTATTTTTATTTTTATTTCATTTACAAATGGTAATTAATAAATAAATATATCTGATTATATATAATATGAGAGAATCAGATAGAATGAGGAGGTAGTTAATGAGATATATAACACTGGATGAGTGTTAGATATAAAGGGAGGTGACTTGAGCTGTATTAATATATATGTACATAGCTAGACAATGTTATTTCTATATTTGTATGTTTTTGTTTATTTCTTTTTGTTCATTTGGATGTCTATTCATATATATATTTTGCATTCTGCATTTTAATCAAATGTTTAATATGTATACCTGAATATATGTTATATATACATATACATAACATTGCTAAGTAGATCATGGTATATTAAACTGAATATAGTGCTATTGTAACTTTAAGAAATAGCTACGCTGTTTAAGAGAGACAGCTGTTTTCAATTAGCAATATAATTGTATTAATTAGATGAATGCATACACTATAAAAACTGAGCTGCTACATTGTATATTGAAATCTGATGAAGCGTATTTTAGATACGTGAAAGCGCTCATTTCATAGTTTACATTTTATGGAATAAAGAAGAAGTTATTTTATCCTGGACTGAGTTTGCCTTTGTGGAAATAGAACTGGAGTAGCCGTTTTGTTTGGTTCACTTGTGTTTCTTATCTGCATTATTGATTAACTTAGCAAACTGAATGTAAACCCCTTCATTGTAAGATGGTTTGCCAACTGGCTCCCAAACCAGACATACACGATCAAAGTGCATGACTCCACATCAACCAGCAGAACTCTTACCAGCGGGGTGCCACAGTTGTCGGTGGTATATACTTCTTAGAAGTTCAGGTCAAAACTAAGGGGTTGTGGCTGACCATGTTTTTAGATGACTGCAAACTAGGTGCAATCATTGAATCCCCAAATGATGTCAGTATACTCCAGGAAGGCCTCACGCAGATCATAGTCTGGTGTATTAGTCACAGTCTCAAACTGAATGCAAAGAAATTCATCATTATTCCCTTCAGCACAAACAATGTCCTTTCACACTATCAAATCAACAACAATATCCTAAGTACCCATGAAGTGGTAAGAGACCTAGGATTACAAGTTGACTGTGACCTTAATTTCGACCACCTTGTGTGTACTGTAGTAAAGAAAGCTTTCTATGTAGCACACTTGATTAGTAAAGGCATCATCTCAAGAGCAAAAGAATTATAATCCCCCTATACTCTGCACTTATCCGGCCCATAATTGAGTATAACTCCCCATTCAGCATGTACTGTACTAAGCTCCTGCAGCAATTGGAGAGACCCAAGAGGTTTTTAACAAAGAAGCTCAAGGGGTTCCAGCATGTGCCTTACACACACCAACTAAAGTCCCTTTCACTATTCACCATATCATATAGACTTCATAGGGAAGACTTATGTTTGGCCTACAGAGCCAAGACCCAAACCTAATGAACTTGCTGCCTATCCGTAAATTAAACAGAACTAGGGCTACCCATTCAAGGGACATAAATGCAGACTGGAACCTAAAAAGGATATGCTGGAGGGGCAGATTTATCTCCCAGCCACTGTCGTGTCTTTAGAACAGGCTACCAATTAATGTGAAACAGCACCTCTGTGACACTGTTCAATATGAACCTGGATAAGTGGATAGGGCACAGTGAATTCTTACCGGGGATAGCACCCACAACCCTCTTGGACATGGGCAGTCATCATTAAATGCAGCCTTACTAGCATTTCTATGGTATTACATTGGGATGAAGCAGCTAGGCTTAAAATGACCTCTGGGTCGATGGCCTAGTGATTTCCTATGATGCTACAATCCTATCATTAGAGCAAAATCTTGTAGCAGACAAGTTGAGCTAGACCAGGACTGACCCTTCTGAATGGAAATTACACTCAGGTGTGTTCCAAGAATTGATTAATTTGTGGTGAACACCTCAAATAAATCTATTTGCCTCCTTTCTAAACAGATAGTTAAAAAAATACTATTCCAGCATTCCTTGCAAACAGGCCTGGAAGACAGATACCTTCTCATTAACCTGAACAGGAATGTTCCTGTATGCCTTTCCAGCCTTTCCAATGATATCCAGGTGCAACTAAGACTAGGTAAGACTGCAATCCAAATTGTAGCTTGCTACAGATCCCCCAACCATGCCCCAATATTCTCACTACACCTTTCTAAATATACTGAAAAATATTAAGATACAACCAAACACCCTAATACTTGGTGATTTCCACTACCCTGCCATTAAATGGGAAAACTACTCGGGTACCAACTCCTTTTTCCAACGGTTCTTGGATTTCATAAATTCCAACGCCGTGGATCAACTAATCCATTGTCCCACCAGGGGCTCCAATATCCTAGACCTGCTCATTATCAACATGGGAGATAGATGCTCCACACCAGTGGTCACCCCCTCATTGGTCAGGTCTGACCATAAGAAATCCCCCTTGACATCCAGATCCCACCCCCACCCCCAACCTCCTTAAAAAACTTCTCCAAAGCCAACTTCATGCTACTGAAGTTAGAAGTGACAAACTTCATGATATCCATGCAGACGGGATCTGAAAGTTCGACTGCAGAATCCTACACTAAGGCACTGTATGAGCACATCCACTCGTGCACGAATCGTGCCATCCCAAACAGAAGCAAGATGCTCTTCCCCAAAAAAAGGAAGCCAATCTGGTGGTCCCCTGCTATAAACAAACTATACAACAGAAGGAAGAAACTGTTGCAGAAAAGAGGAAAATCCCTAGATGCAAAAAATTCCCTCACCAGCCTCAGTAAGAAGCTGAGATCCCTCATAAAATCCTCAAAAGCTAGTTACGAAAAATAAAATTGCCAAAGATTCCAAAGACAACCACAAGGCATTCTGTAGTTATGTCAAGAATCTAAATGGCAATGCTCAGATCTGCTGTGAGCTACAACAGAATGGCATTAAATATACTGATCCCAAGGATATTGCCAATATCCTGGCAGATTGATTTAGTGCCAACTTCACCCCCCTCTCACACCCTAAAGGGCCCATCTCAATACCAAAAGATTGCCAAATTCTGGTAATCACGGCCAGACAGGTAGAAACCGCACTCTCCAAAGCTAAGAATACAGCATCCATGGGACCAGATGACATCCCAGGCTGTGTACTACATGAACTACAAAAATGAACTGGCACCTCACCTAAGTGTCATGTTTAATCATACCCTCACCTCAGACTTCCTGCCCACTGAGTGGCGCACAGCTACAATGATCCCACTCCACAAGGGGGGGAATCCACCTTGGATCCCGGGAACTACCGTCCCATCAGTTTGACAAGCCTGATCTGCAAGGGCATGGAACGCATTATCATGGAACTTAAAAACAAAGACATTGGCAACCTTCAAACACTGGACCCCACCCAGTTTGGGTTTGTGAAGGGCTGATCTTGTCTCCTGAATCTGATTGACTTCTTTGAATCAGTCTTCAGAGCTGTGGACGAGGGTAAGGCAGTCCACACAGCCTATCTGGACCTCGCCAAGGCCTTCGACACCATCCCCCACTCTGGAATCATAGATAAACGTACTAATCTGGCCATAAATCCTTCATCACTCGATGGGTTGCCAACTGGCTTACTGACAGAACCCAGGCTGTAAAAGTAGCCGACTCCAAATCCAGCTCCAGACAAGTGACAAGTGGAATACCTCAGGGTTCAGTCCTGGCACCACTCTTGTTTGGCATCTACTTCCCTGAAGTACAGGCCAACACTAAGAGACTCTGGCTAACAAAGTTCGCAGATGACTGAAAACTGGGAGCCATTACTGAATCC